>NW_007731588.1:32236-33205 GCF_000696425.1 Galeopterus variegatus
ATCTAAAATTTAGAGCTGAAGTGGACATCTGTTTTTACTGAAAGCCTGACATTGACTCTCTTTTCTTTTGGTATCAGAACCCTATGTTTTTCCTTGGGAAATTACGCATCCCTCACTTTCAGTCTAAAAGGATTAGGCTGAGGTAATCCAATCTCCAGCTCCATGGATGGGCACCTGGTACAGGCCTGGTGAGTCAGTGTGGTGCATACTTGCTTGGTTCAGAGATGGGCACATGACCCACCCAGAGCCAATGAGACTCTCTCTTGGGATTTCTGTTGGGAGGATAGAATCACTCTGGTTGCTGAGAGGACAGGATGTTAGCCCGAAACTGCAGGCAGCCATCTTGGCACCTTAAGGGAAGCGCTCTATGAGAATGGAGCCATCGCAGAGGAAAGCAAAGCCTCAAGTGGCAGAAGACCAATTCCAAAAACACTGAGACCCTGGATCTAGATGTGTCTGAAGTGCAGATACACCTCGACTCTTCAGGTAGCTGACAAATTGCTGTGAGCCAGTAAATCTTCTTCCTGCTTTTTTCCTAATTGCCTAAGTATACTTGAATTGAGATTTCTGTTGTTTGAAACTAAAAGAAACAATGAAAACATGACCAAAAATGCTAAGTGATAAATATAGGATTGGGAGACATGGCCTAATTACTATTTGTGTGGAAAAAGCTCTTAGCAGAAATTCATACTGTTATCATTGAAACCTGATTTCCTGAAATAGGTCTTAGTAGTTGCTATAGTTTAAATGTTTCCCCAGAGTTCATGTGTTGGAAACTCCCCAAGGCAACAATGAGAGGGTGTTCCTGGTAAAAGGATGAGCTCAGTGCCCGTTTCTCTCTCTCTCTCACTCTCTCTCTCTCCCCCCCCATTCTCTGCTGCCCTTCTGCCTTCAGCCATGGGATGACACAGCACAAAAGCCCTTGGCAGATGTGGGCTTCTAGACCTTGGACTTCCCAGCCTCCAGAAC
>NW_007731588.1:34015-38462 GCF_000696425.1 Galeopterus variegatus
ACATGCTTAATTGCTATCATATATTTGGAATAAATATATATTTTATTTTATCATTTTCTTTTCTTTTTTGGAGGGGCAGAACTAGGAATAGTGGTTGAGTTTCAAGAGGGCAGATTCTAAATCAATCTGACCAAAAGTTTCAACTAATATGCTTTTTGCACAGTATCTGTCGTGGGTTACATATGAGTCCCATGTGTTGGCTATTTTATTGGAAGAATCACATGACACAAAAATGCCCCACCAGTTAATAACTGAAAGCTGGGACAATGTTTGTGCAACGTTTTATGTATATGGCCAGGAACAATGTCAGGTAAGAGCTTTTTAAATTCAAGTGTACTTCAAAAAGTTCATGAAAAGTTGGAATTAAAAGATAATATAAATCCTTCCATGAACTTTTTGAAGACCCCTCATATATGTTTAATAAATGTATGAATAAAATGAATATTGGTTTTATATCTGTCTTACTTACTTCAAAAGCAATTTTCTATCTCTGTCATAAAACATTGCTAATGCTTATATAATTGACTTTACTTAGTAAAATATTACTTTATACTTTAAAAGATAAGCACATAGCAGCACATGGACACTATCTTCTAAGGAGGAATTAAATGTTGCCTTATTTAGTTTCCATATACTTTATACAAACTATTAGTATCTCCTGTCACACTGTATCATTTTGATGCCTTTATTTCCTGCAATAAAGCACCCCAAGGAGAAGAACTATGTCTTATCAAATGCCATATCAAAGTACTGGAAATCTTAGCTAGCTCAATATGATAAGAAAAAGGAATAGAAATGGAAGGACTAGAAAGGAGGAAGTCAACTACAACTTTTCTTTTAGAAGATGATTTTTTTCTACCTAGAAAACCCCAAAGAATCTATATACAAATAAACAAAATTAATAATAAACATTTAGATGATAGCTACCTATAAAATGATAGGTCAATTTCAAAAGTAAATTGCAACAAACAGCACTTGTATTAAAAGATTACAATTGCAACAGAAAATATAAATTATCTGGAATAAATTTAATAAAAACGATCAAGGCATTTATTAGAAAATTACAAAACTTTAAAAAGTATTTGAATAAGTAGCAAGAAATACCATACTCACTGAGCAAAAGACTCTATATCATAAAGATTTCAATTCTCTGCAAATTGTGAAATATATTCAATATAATTCCAACCAAATCCCAAAAGTTTTCATGGAACTGACAGACTTGTGCTAAATTACATGAAAGAAGAAAGTCTCAGATTAGTTAATAGGCTACTGAAGAACTATGTTGCAAAACATGTCCTACTGATACCAAGACTTATAACACATCTATAGTAATTATGACATTATGATATTGGCCTGGGGTAGACAAATGGATCAGTGGAATAAAATAGGGAGCTTAAAAATAGTTCAATGTATAATGATAAACTTGGTATATGATGAAGCTGGAATTGCAGATTAGTGGGGAAAAGAGAAGTTAATAAAAGGTTCTGGAAAATCTGATTATCCTTATAGAAAAAAAATAAAAGATGCAAGATCTCTATCTCAAATCATACCCAGGAATTAATTCCAGATGAGACAAGAACTGAAATAAAAAACTAAACTTTAAAACATAACCATATTAGTGGCTAGGTAACCATATTTGTCAGATTCTCCAGAGAAATAGAACCAACTGGATGGATGGATGGATGGATGGATGGATGGATGAATAGACAGACAGACAGACAGACAGACAGAAATTTATTATGAGGGATTGGTTGACATGTTTTTCGAAGCTGGAATGTCCCGCCATCTGCCATCTGCAAGCTGGAGGCCCAGAACAGCCAGTGGTGTAGTTCCAGTCCAAGCCTGATGTCCTGAGAACCAGTGGAGTGAATCCACTCAAGTGTCAGTCCAAGTACGAAAGCCTGAGAACCAGGAGCACTGATTACCAAGGGCAGGAGTTGAAGGATGTTCCAGCTCAGTAAGAGAGAGCAAATTTACCCTTCATTTGCCTTTTTGTACTATTTGGGCCCTGAGCAGATTGGATGATGCTCACCCACATTGGTGAGGGAGATCTTTACTTGGCCTACCAATTCAAATGCTAATCTCTTCCAGAAACACCCTCATGGACACACCTAGAAATAATGTATTGCCAGCTATCTGGACATCCCTTAACCTAATCAAGTTGACACATAAAATTAACTATCAAAGAAACCAAGATGTAATTCAAGAGGTAAATTATGGGTAAACAAATGACGGTGCATCCATATAATGGAATATTAATCAGTAATAAAAAGAAATGAGTTATCAAGTCACAAAAAAAAACATGAAGAAAACTTTAAAAGCATATTGCTAAATGAAAGAAGCCAATCTGAAAAGGCTATATATACTTTACTGCTTCAACTATATGGCATTCTGGAAAGGTTAAAACTATGGAGGTAGTAAAAAGATCGGTGGTTTCAGGGGTTAAAGGTTAGGGGTTAGGGAGAAGAAGGGAGGGATGAATAGGCAAAGCACAGTGTATGTTTAGAACATTGAAACTAGGGCCGGCCCCATGGCACACTCGGGAGAGTGCAGCGCTTGGGAGCGCAACGGGAACAGGTATACCTTAGACTTGATGATTTCCATTCCTTTGGATATATTCCCAGCAGTGGNCCATATAATGGAATATTAATCAGTAATAAAAAGAAATGAGTTATCAAGTCACAAAAAAAAAAAAACATGAAGAAAACTTTAAAAGCATATTGCTAAATGAAAGAAGCCAATCTGAAAAGACTATATATACTTTACTACTTCAACTATATGGCATTCTGGAAAGGTTAAAACTATGGAGGTAGTAAAAAGATCGGTGGTTTCAGGGGTTAAAGGTTAGGGGTTAGGGAGAAGAAGGGAGGAATGAATAGGTGAAGCACAGTGTATGTTTAGAACATTGAAACTAGGGCCGGCCCCGTGGTGCACTCGGGAGAGTGCAGCGCTTGGGAGCGCAATGGTGCTCCCGCCACGGGTTTGGATCCTATATAGGGATGGCCAGTGTGCTCACTGGCTGAGTGCAGTGCGGTCGACACCAAGCCAAGGGTTGCGATCCCCTTACCAGTCACAAAAAAAAAAAAGACCAAAAATAAATAAATAAATAAATAAAAATAAAGAACATTGAAACTATACTATTTGATACAGTAATGATGGATCTTTATAATTATTCATTTGTCAAAACCCATGGAATATAGTTGCAGTGAACCCTATTACAAACCCTGGACTTTAGTTAATAATAATGTATCAATATTGACCCATCAGTTGTAACAAATGTATCACACTAATACTAAGGTATTTCAAAAAGGAGTCAAGAATACTCGTAACAGCGTAGTTTTTTATTTTTATTTTTTTAATTGGAACATAACTGGTTGTACATATCTGTGGGGTACAGCATTGAATATCCATACCTGTGTGTAATATGTGATGCTCAAATCAGGAAAACTAATATATTCAACATTACACAATGTGATCATTTTTTGTTGCCCTTTACCAATTTCTTGCTAACTCTTATTACCCGTCTCACTTTCCCACCTCTGGTAACCTCAGTTTTGTTCTCTCCTTTTGAGAGTTCAATGAATTATTGTATAGTTCTTTATAATTACTGTATCTTTTCTTTATTGTATGTATTATTGACTGTTGTGTCTTTCTATTTTTCTTTTTTAATTTGTTTATTGTTTTAGCGCCTACTTATGAGTGAGGACACAGTATTTCTCTTTCTGTGCGTGGCTTATTTCACTTAAATACTTTTCTCTAAGTTCATCCAGGTTGCTGTGAATGGCAGAATTTCATTCCTTTTTATGGCAGAGCAGTATTCCATTGTGTATATATACCACATTTTGCTTATCCAGTCATCTGTTGGTAGACATTTAAGTTGGATCCTACTCTTGGCTATTGTAAATAGAGATGCAATAACCATAGGCATGCAGGTATCCCTTCAACATGACGATTTCCATTCCTTTGGGTATATACCTAGCCGTGGGATGGGTGGATTGCATGGCAATTCTACCTATAGTTTTTGAGTATCCCCCATAACATCTTCCATAATGCCTGCATTAATTTACAGTCCCACCAACAGTGTAGGAGTGTTCCTCTTTCTCTGCAACCTCACCAGCATTTGTTCTGTCTTTTTGATAATGGCCAGTCTAACTGGGGTGAGATGATATCGCAGTGTGGTTTTCATTTGCATTTCCCTGATGCTCAATGATGTTGAGCATTTTTTCATGTGTCTGTTGTCCATTTGTATATTCTCCTTTGGGAAATATCTATTCAGCTCTTTTGCCCATTTTAAAATCAGGTTATTTTTTTTTTTACCGTTGTTTGAGATCCTTGTATTTTCTGGATATTAATCCTTTTTCAGATGCATAGTTTGCAGATATTTTCACCCAATCTGTAGGTTGTCTTTTCACTCTTTTGATATGCAGAAGGTTTTTCATTTGATATA
>NW_007731588.1:38878-41785 GCF_000696425.1 Galeopterus variegatus
AATCCATTTTGAGTTGATTTTGGTACATGGTGAGAGATACAGGTCTAATTTCATTCTTCTACATAAGGATGTCCAGTTTTCTCAGTACCACTTATTCAAGAGGCAGTCTAAGCTTTTGAATGTATGCTCCTGTTGCCACTGTTAAATATCAGTTGGCTGTAAGTATGTGGGTTGATTTCTGGGATCTCTATTCTGTTCCATTGGCCTGAGTGTCTTTTTTTAATGCCAGTACCATGCTGTTTTGGTTATTATAGCTTTGTAGTATAATTTGAAGTTAGGTAGCTTTATTTTTATAAAATAAAATAGTTCTGGCTTTATTTATTTATTTATTTATTTTTTTGTTCAGGATTGTTTTGGCTATTTGGGGTCTTTCATTGTTCCATGTAAATGTTAGGATTTTTTTTTCTTTTGTTTTAAAAATTTTTATTGAATCATAATTGATCATACACATTTTGGGGGGTTCAACATTGACATATCTTGATCAAATCAATATTACTAGCATACATATTGTTACAAATCATACTTATTCTTTGTGCCCCCTGTCCAATTTCTCCCTATCCCCTCACACCTCTAATAACCCTAGATTTTTTCTCTTCTTCTCAAAGAGTAATGGTTAATCTGTTGATTTGTTGCCTAGATGATCTGTCCAACATTGAGAGGTGTGTTCAAGTCCCCCAATATTATTGTAGAGAGGATACTTCTTCTGTCACTCTGGGATGGGCTTTGTGAAGAGAGACATCCTTTTCTTTTCTTTGGTCTCTGCTGGTGACTCTCCTTGTGTCAATGTACTCCAGAGGCTGGGAGACCAGCTGCATGGTGGTTGTAGTATCTAGCTGCTTTTGTGGCAGCCATGGTTATTGTGGTGACTGTGGTGGGCCACCCACATGGAGGTGATGTTTTTGGCATGCTCCTTGGCAGTGGCAGTGTGCCTGGTTGTGTGTGGGGGGTCCAGTCCCTGGCTCCAAGCCTCAGGACCCCAGGCAGGCCCTGAGGCACCGGCAGTGTGTCTGGTTGTAGGAGGGGGTTCCGGTCGCTGGCTCCAGACCTCAAGACCCTGGGTGGGCCCCAAGGTGCTGGCAGTGTGCCTGGTTGTAGGACAGGATCTGTTCCCTGGCTTCAGACCTCAGGACCCTGGGTGAGCCCCAAGGCGCTGGCAGTGCGCTTGGGCGAGAACTAATTTTTTGTCCTCTGCTTACTTCTAAAATGGGGGAACTTCTTGTGGGGACCAGTACTTGAGTTGTGTGGTTTAGCTAAATTGCTGCTTAGCTGCTGATTCCCTAGGAAAGGCTTTTTGTGCAGCTCAGTTTTTAATGGTTTACTTTATAGGTACTTCCAGCTCTCCAGAGAACCAGTGCACCTGGGTTGTGTAGAAACTCTGATCTGGGCCTGAGACTTTTCATCAAACTGCACCCTATGCAATTCAATATTCCTGATCAGTCTCTTCTGAGTGGTACTTGGCTCATTGGGGTGCCAGTCAGCTGTCCTTGTTGTGCCCCAGTGTTCCCCTAGTGGGTCCATCTCCCTCACCCCCCATGCTGCAAACACTTCCCATAGGGCGGGCTGTGCGCTGGTCTCTTATGATGATTCACTGGCCTCTGAATGCCTTCTTTTTTTCAATTGTTGTGGTTCTTTGCTCCTATGTGGGTCCACAGGAACCCTATTAGTGGTCTTGCTAATAGGGGAGGGCCACCAAGGCCTGCTTCTCCCCTGCTGCCTCCAAGCAACTTCATCCAAAGGGCAGAGCTGCAGCTTTTGCTGGCTCCTGCTCCATGTGCTCAACAGCTTAAGGCAGCTGTGGCACAAAATGGTCAGAGCAGTTTTTCCTTTCTATCATTGTGGCTTCTCCCACCTTCATGCCCTTCGTAAGTTTCTCCTCCTCTTCCCTTGAGATATAGTGGCCCCAGCCTGGCTGTTGTTGCTTTTTTATAGTTGCAAATTGGTTGATTTTGGGGAGAGAGTGACACTGGGGGCTGTCTATTCTGCCATCTTGACCAGAAGCTTAGGATTGTTGTTTGTATTTCTGTGAAGAAAGTCATTGGTATTTTGATGGGGACTGCATTGAATCTTTAGACTGCTTTGAGTAGTATGGACATTTTCACAATGTTAATTCTTCCAATCCAAGAGCATGGAATGTTTTTCCACCTTTTTGAGTCTAAAGTGTAGTTTAATACTTTTGTTTCTCTGTTGATTTGTTGCCTACATGATCTGTCCAATATTGAGAGAGTGGTATTCAGGTCCCCAATAATATCATATCGAGGTCTATCTCTTTCTTTAGGTCTAACAGCATTTGCTTTATGTATTTGGGTGCTCTAGTGTTGGGTGCAATATATTTATGATTGTTATGTCTTCTTGCCGGATAGATCACTTAATCATGTTGTAATGTCCTTCTTTGTCTTTTTATGGTTTTTGGTTTAAAGTCTATTTTATCTGATATAAGAATAGGTATGCCTGCTCATTTTGGGTTCCATTTGAATGGTATATCTTTTTCCATCCTTCAATATTAGTCTGTGTGTGTCTTTATAAATGAAGTGATTCTCTTGTAGACAGTGTATAGTTGGGTCTAGCTTTTTAGTCCAGTCAGTCTGTGTCTTTTGAATGGGAAATTTAGTCCATTTTCATTTAGGGCTATTATTGAAAGGTATTGTCTTACTCTTGACATTTTATTGATTTTTGTTTGGATGTTTTAAATGTCTTTTTTTCCTTTCTTCTTTTGTTATTCATCTTCAATATTTGTTGGTTTTTTGAGGGGTAAGCTATAGTTTAATTCTCTTTATTGAATGCATTTTTGTTCTACCAACAAGTTTTGTTTTTGTGTGTGTGTTCATGGTAGTGATTATTGTTTTCTGGATTCCAGATGCAGTACTCCCTTGAGGATTTCTTGTAGGGCTTGACATATTATAGTAAACT
>NW_007731588.1:42654-44720 GCF_000696425.1 Galeopterus variegatus
ACTTAGTTACTCTTTGCTGAGGCTAGTAACACTGTGTTGGGTCATCAAGGATGTGGGAAAGCTGTTAAGATTTTGGGAGAAGTGCTTGGGTGCCCTGTAACTCTTTGGCTGGGTTGGGTGACCCTGGGAAGGTTGGTGGCACTCCAGCTTGTGTCCCATGACCTTGATGGGTGCACTAGGGTATACTGTAGCTTCTCAGTTTGAATGAGTGGCCCTGGATGGGACTTCTCTTTCCTCTTTCCTACAGCAGAGGTTCCTCCTTGTCCACTGCTTCCCCAAGTTGGGGAATGGGTTAGTGGTGATTGGGAATTTTCTTCCTTACTCTATCTGGCTATCCTGGGTTTCTGCAGTCTCTGTGAGTCCCGCATGTGTCTCTCCCTGGATCAAGGTGTTCATGTGGGCTGTGCATGTACCTCTCACCCCCAGATGTACTACCATGGGGGCAGGCAGCATTATTCTCTCTGTGTGTTAGGCCACTGGATTGTGCTTGCTCACCTCTTTCCTTGGGTTCTTCTGGTGACCCTCCTTGTGTCAGTGTAGACAAGTGATCGCTGTTGCTGCTGTGATGGTGGGCCACCTGTACAGCAGTGGTGTCTGTGGTGGTGGTAGACTGCCAGCACAATGGCACCGTGTGATCTTGCTGGTTGTGTGCTGAGGCTCCCTTTATCCCACACTCTTGCTGGCTGTTGGTGGAGCCTGTCCCAGCATTGTTTTTTAAAACTAGAAATCAGGAAATAACTAAAATGTCAAGGGACCAAATAATTGTTATATAAATGTTAGTATATTTTATGCATAGGAACATGAGGGTACTTCAAAAAGTTCATGGAAAAATAGAATCAGAAGATAATATGAATCTTTCCATGAAGTTTCTGAAGACTTCTTGTACTATTCAGCAGTATAAATAAATAAGCAATTTTAACACATCTCTATATGGACGAATGTCACAAACGTAATATTGAGTGAAAAAGCCCACAAGTACTGGAGGAGTTCTTATATAGAGGTCAAAAACAGATAAACCTAACAATATGTGCATATATATATATATATATATATATATATATATATTTGTATATATATGTGATAAAGCTATGAAAAGAAGCAAGTAAATAATTAACACAAAATTCAAATAATTTTTACTTTGGGAGATGTTGATGCATTTAGAAGGGATATGTAGGGGTTTTTTTGATAGGCACTGGGTTTTAAACATTTTGTTTACTTCTCCCTTTAAGAATTTTGAAAAACCATGTATTTGATCCTACATTTTAAAGTTAACATCTAAAACTTTTCATTATAAGTTGAAATAGTTGCAAGGAGTGTAATTTCTAGAATGCTGCAAACATTGACATTTAAAAATAAAACTGTCAAATCTCTCTTTTAAAAGTATTCAATAGAATCTAAAACTGTACAACTTTGATACTACAACCGACCAACCATTGAAAATATACACAAATGAGCTCTTTAACATTAAAAAAAATGTAAGTTTTTCCTTTTTCTGTTTGAATCATATTTCTATTCTACTTCCTCCACAGACTTTTATTATAATATATTTTCATGCTTAAATGTCTTCTATTGATTATTCTACCATACTTATTCAAAACAAAATATACATATAATTATAATTCTTAATATTTATCTCATTTCCTGAAGTCATAAAGCTCAAAGATTAAAAAGAATTCTTCTAGATTGAGTTATATTTATTACTAGTGTACATTTGATCAAAACCCCTTAACTATATTATAAATTTTGATAATCATTAAACTTAAAAACTAAAATTTATTGGAAATACATTTATTGATGAGATGAATCAAGATTTTGATTTTTCTATGATCTTAACAAAGAGAAAGTTTTATACTGGTAAGAACTAAAGGGACTAGTAGATAACTTATTTAAATATTTTTTATTAATAGGAGCTAAAAATGGAAAGCATTTTATAGGATGAAATAAGATAAGGAATCACTGTAATTACCAAAAAAATTATAATATATCGATGAAATAGGTTTTAATTACTACATTGGATCACACATACAAAATTGAATGAAATTCCACACAAGGTTTTTTTTTTTTTT
>NW_007731588.1:44763-54165 GCF_000696425.1 Galeopterus variegatus
AAGGTTTTTTTTTTTTTTTTTTTACCCAAAGTTATCCTGAAAGTTTTGGAATATCTTCCGAAAAATATTCCAGTTGCATTGAAAAGAATCAAAATTGTTCACCCATTTTGCCTCAGCTGATCAAGATGTTCTTATTTCCACTGAATGACACATCCTAGGATAGTACTGAGCACAGTTGAAAAGAAATGCTTCTATTTAAGTGTGTGAAAAAAAAAGCCCAAATTTTTAGTGCTGAATCCTCCTGACCCGTGCTCTTTGTTTTGCTCTTCTTCATTCTTTGAAAATGGGCTGGAAAAAGAAGAGGTGAAAGTTATCATGCTCACCCCCACCCTCATCATCACCACAGATCTGAATTCAGAACATAGTACCAGGGTTTGTATTAGTCCATTTCTGTTGCTTATAACAAAGTACCAGAAACCGGATGATTTATAAGAAAGTGAAGTTTATTGCTTACAGTTTTGGAGGCTGGGAAGTCCAACATCCAGGGAACACATCTGGTGAGGACCTTCTTTGGTGGTGATGCAGGGTCTCACATTGTGAGATGGCAGAAGCAGAGAGAGAGACACTCTCATGCCCTCTCCTTTTACAGCCCTTAGAACCACGCCCATGACCACCATTAAACCATCAACTTAATCACCTCTTTAAGGCCCCTCCTTTCAATTTTCATAGTAGGATTTCCCACCCTCTTCACAGTCACAGTGGGGAAACAAGCTTGAATGAGGTTGGGGGAGGGAGGCATCCAATCTACAGCAGGGGCCAAAATACTTGATTCTAAAACACACTTTACCTTTAACAGAAATAGCTGTAAACTGGGAAACACAGAAACCCTGTGAGTTTACAGTGTCTGGCTTACTCCTTAGCCCATTTGGAGCTGACCAGGTGAACATCCCAGGCTCCTGCCCCACTGTGAGATTTTTGCAATGGGTGCTTTGGTCAAGTGGAAGCAGGGCTATCATGAACTCAGTTATTTTCAAGCAATTGGTTTTAGGAAAGAGTATATGTGGAACTTGGGTATCTAGAAATGGATTCCCTTAAAATGGTCGATGCCTGTGTACCCCCGGAAAGTCCTTGTGTACCTGGGATGACAGGAAGTTGGGGGAGGGGAGGTGCATAGTCCAGTTTGAAGAATGCTGTCAATGGTATTTCTGATGTTCTACTTAAAATGGGTTGCAGGAATATGCATATGTGTTTTATTTGACTATTTTTATTTAAGTTATTATATATTATTACATGTGTACATAGGATATATCTCTGAATAGTTTAAAAATTCTAGAAAGTTTACAGGGCAGTTTTATTTTACAAATGCAAACACACACTCACACACATAGACACTGCAGCCCAGGAAGTCTGGGTTTATAGGTATTTTACGGGAGGAAAGCTTTCTTTTTCTCACCCATTAAGTTCATGGCTGAGGCCCATATAACAAAAAAGAGATTAACAAGAGAAAAACATCCAAATTTATTTAATATAACTCGTGTGTTACATGGAGCCTTCAGAAATGAAGACCCAGAGAAACAGGAAAACCCGTGCATTTTCATGCTGAGTTTGATGAAGAATGCACCTTTATGCAGAAGTGTGATTGCACAAAGGAGATATGATCTAATGGTAATCGACTGGGGGAAACATAGCAAGACCCGTTGGTTCAGATTCTCCTGTGCCCTGTTTCTTGAGTGATAAAGATACCTTTCCTGTCGGTACAGGGAGGGCACCTCTGGAATGAAGGTTTTATGACCTGCTTTGTGGGAAAGGGGTGAAGGAAGGTGAGAGGGACCTTCCTAGTTCTTCTGTTTTCTCAAATGCTAAGGTGCCTTATTTTGGCGTAGTGTCTCCTGAACCCTAATTGTGTGACAGTTGGGTGAAAATGTAAAATTTTCACAACTGGCAGGAGAATTTCTTTCAGAGAGAGAACTGTCTTCCTTATATAGGAAAATAAGCACTTTTATGGGCAGGATTTTAAGGAGCTTGGTAAGTGTAGAGATAGTTCAATAGTGTTACATTAAAAATGAAGGAATTTAATTTTAGAGGAAAACTTAGAGGAGGCTGAGGCAGGAACCAAGTAACCTCTCTGCAGCTGCACCTATGGAGAAAGGGGGCTTATGAAAAATTTGGAAGGGATGGTGGAAGGGGTGCTGAAGGATCTTTTAAAAATAGCGATGTCCAATATTTCATGTTAATGCTTTTGGATGTCTGCAACATGGATTCTCTGGTCCTCTCCCATCTTCAGTAAATGGCCACATTTACAGATGTTAAACGTGAGTGGTGGAAAAGAGAGAAGCAAGTGAAGACCCAGAAGGATCAGGAACAAAGGCTGAGATGAGAGAAATGCCCAGGAATTGGCAAAATCTTGCAGCTGGAATAGGACTTTGCACAGAGTATATGGTCTCAGGCTTGGGTTATTTTATCTGAATTCCACAAGACAGAGTGGCTTTGGTTGGATCTAGGATACCTTTGTGTCTGTACAAGCATATGCAAAATATGCTTCCATCAACTTTGACTTAATAAATACATAGGCTAAACAAAGATGCTAGCAAATGAATATGCTAGGAAATGTCTTGAATTCTTGGTAGGCAAAAATTGAGGGAATGGTTTTTTTTTTACTGTGTTTAATATATTAATGAGAATAACTTTTAAAGTATAATGCTTAGAAGGGTTTAAGTGATTAAGTTTTTTTTCTCTCTCTTATAAGAGACTATAAGAAATAAAGGGAATCCAAGGTGGGTAGGCTCAGTTCTATTTTTGGCAGTAATTCCAATGTGGTAGGACACAGTCATTATGTTATGGTCTGAGTGTGTATCCCCAAAATTCATATGTTGAAATATAATCTGTGATGAGGTGGTATTAAAAGGCAGGCTTCTGGGAGGTGATTAGGTCATACAGGTTCCACCCTCATGAATGGGATTAGTACCTTTATAAAAGAGGCTTCAGGGAGTGTGTTTGCTCCTTCCGCCATGTAAGGACACAGCTTAGAAGGTGCCATCTTTGAAGCAGAGAGCCCTTAGCAGATACCAAATCTGCTGGTGTCTTGATCTTGGACTTCCCAGCCTCCAGAACTGTGAACAATAAATTTCTGTTAATAAATTACCCAGTCTAAGGTATTCTGTAACAGCAGCCTGAACAGACTAAGACACATTAACTTCCAAGATCTGCACCCAGAATCAAATCACTTCAAACCTGCCATCCTCTCAGCCCCCCTCCCTCCCAGTCTCTTGTCTAGAGTCCTGAAATAGCCTCCTAACTGGTTTCCTTGCTTCTATCCTTGTCTTCTTTACTGTATTCTCAACACATGATCAGTGTGATCCTTTTAAAATATACATCACATTGTTTCACTCCTTAGCTCAAATCCCTGCAATAGCTCCCATGGCGATCAGAGGAACAGCTGAAGTCATATGACGATGGCCTCCGAGGCTGCCTCCCCGTACCTCACTACTCCTCTCCCCTCATGCAGTCTGCTCCCACCTTCCTAGACAGCCTGCTCTTTCTCCACTTGCTGTTATAGTAAGGCTTTTGCTCTAGATACCTCTTCTTCCTGGAATGTTCTTTGCCCAGAAATCTGCTTGGTTAACTCCCTCACCTCTTTCAAATCTTAGTTTAAATGTGACTTTCTCAATGAGGCCAACTCTGACCACCCTGTTAAACAGTGCAACATATGCAAGCTGCCCACCTTGGTCCCTTTACCTTGCTGGGCTTTTCTTTTTTAATTTTCTATGCATGTATTATTGTCTAATCTCATATTATTATTATCTTTATGGGTTTTTTTTGTTTGTTTATGTCTTCCCTTGGCAGAGTGTAGGCTTCAAGAGGAAGGGATTTTGTCTTTTGTTAACAGATGTGTATCTCAAACACCTTGAATGGTGATTTATAAATAATAGCCCCTCAATAAATATTTGCTGAATGTTGAATCAATCTTAACAAGTGAAAGCACTGTTTCCCCAAGTGTAATCTGGGGAATGCTAATTATGTAGAATGTACTCAAAAAAAGTCCTGTGGTCAGCTAAGCTTGATGTCCCCTTCCTGCAAATTGACATGAGTACCCACTTGTATATTTTGTAGTCTTTGTAAGCATCAAAGTTTGCTTTACAGGATACTATGGAGAGATCAACCAATAATGATAAAAAAAAAAGTTTAGAAATGAAATAGAAGTTGCAGAATAGTGCATTAGGAGTATAAAAAAAGAGCCTGGTGAATAGAGGTAAATATCTACTTTAGTCCTATAAATAACAGATTGCACTGTACACTCAGCCTTGAGGGCTGGCCAGTCTGATGTGCTGACCAAGCCCATACAGGCTCAGAACAAGCTGGGTCATGAGGACTAGAGTAAGAAGAAAAGAGACAGTCATGAGTCTGCTGGCAGTACTGATTGCCAGGAAACCATCCATCCATTCATTCTGAAATGTTGTTGTGCTTGATTCTGTCACTGGTTCTGAATTTCAGGCTGCAGAACAGAGAGTGAAGAGTAAGGTAAAATACAAGAGTTGAGGGAGATTCCAAGTGTTCTCCAAGACAAATACAAGGTCTGGGTTGAGGGATTAATACTATGAATGTCCCTGAAGTCTCAGATGACAGTGGCCTTAGCAACAACACCCACAGTGGGGTTGGAGTCGGGGATGGAGAGGGCAGGGGTCAAGGTCTCAGGATACTCATAGCCTCCAGGGGCATCAGGCAAGGCCTTAGCTAGCTCTTTTTTTCTTTTTTCTTTTTCCTGTAGCCAAACCTAAAATCCTGGCAGGATAGGTTTTTGTCTATCTCTATATTCTCAAACATTATCTTCAATCACACTTTATTATTCATATGACACTTCTTTGGCAACAGTAACTATTTGGAACACAGCCAAAGAAACAGGAAGTAAGGGGGATAAAAGACCTTTGTATATCTGAGATAGAATGGCATGGAGTTTATCTACTTCATTTCTTTAGGAACTCTTTAGGCACACTGCCAAAGCCTAATGACTCTAAGGCCATCTGCAGAGTTCCCCAGATTATAGGAGAACCAATATAGCAGGCAAGGCCATGACATCTGAAATATGAGAACAGAAGAGATGGAAAAACTGGAAAGTAGACACAGTAATTAAGAAAGCGTAGCTCTCTGGGCATAATTTAGTGCGCGGACAAACTATTGGCACGTCAATGGACTCCAAGACATCACTGTATTGCAGGACGGTTTCTTGTTCACAATAATGCCCGACTCAACAATAATAATTCATCTGTGATCACTAATTCCATTTAAGTATTCAGGAACATGTACAATGTGTTTTAGAAAGACCTCCTTCCCCAAAGACTAAAGTTGCAATAAAATGTTAGCTCATAAAGTATAAGTTTTAGCAAAGCAGAGTTAATTAATATTTTTTGAACAATTACTCTGTGACAGGGTATTTCATGTATCATCTTTTCTTCAGTTCTTACACTAGTTGCAAGAGATTATTATTCTTATTCCCATTTTATAGAGGAGGAAGCTGAGGCTTGGTGAAGTTAATTGATTTGCTCCGTCAGTATCATCTTTTCTTCAGTTCTTACACTAGTTGCAAGAGATTATTATTATTATTCCCATTTTATAGAGGAGGAAGCTGAGGCTTGGTGAAGTTAATTGATTTGCTCCGTCACCAAACCAGTAAAAGGTGGTACAGTATTGATTTTCAGAAGCAGTTTTGTTTTGCATATGGCTCAGTTCTGCCCTTCTTTTATGCCTTAGGTTCAAGAGCTGAAGTTGTACAAAATTATATTTATAAATATTGTTCTGAGTATTTTTAGCTAATGGAGTTTTATTTTATTTTAACATTTACTTGTATATATTTGTGGGGTACAGTGTGTTGTTTCAATGCACGCATATACTGTACAATGATTCACTTAGGGTAGGTAGCATAGTTTTGTACCCGTTAGTCCACCACTTCTCCTCCCCACTGCCCTTCCTCCTCTCCCAGCCTCTGGTAACCATTATTCTACTCTCTTCGGTAACTAGTTTCTGCTTTCCATTTCTCATAACTTATTTCTTTCAGAGGTTGGTTTATTATTTCAGATTCTTTTGTCTTTGGACATATCAGTATCTCCCCAATATGATAGATAGGCTAGCACAGTGAGATAATTTGTGTTGATTTATCTCAAATGACTAAGTGATGCAGTATTTTTAAGGAAAAATTATTATAGCTCAGCAATAACAGCTAAATCTTATAGATGCTCAGTGAAATTATTTTCTTCATTTTCTGAACATGCAAATATATAAAAACAATGTTTAATTGTGATCCCAAGCTTGGAAAGTATGTCAGGCAGGTAGACAGCAGTATATGTTCCAAGTAAACACAGATCAATTGAGCTAGAACATGAAGAAATGGAGCACTGATTGCAAGATATAAATTCCCTAAAGTTTTGTGGATAATGCTTAAAGAAACTGCTCAAAAACCAAGGGTGAAACCCATTATGGGTCAATTTGATCATTCTCCAGATCAGCTCTCAAATGTGAAGTTTGAGGGAGTTTAATGTCCTATGCAAACAACCATTTCAGTTGTTTTCCTGAAGGTGGACTCCTAGTGTAATAAAAAGATTCCTGTAGAATTAAAAAGACGAGTGGAATATCCAATTGAATCCTGCTTTTGCCGTTTACTAGCTGGATAAGCTTGCTGCAAGTTACCAGAAACTTAGTATTCTTATGACTAAAAATGGAGATGATGACATAATAATAAAAACAATAACACCTGCCCTTCCAACCTCCTAGAGATGTTGGGAAGGTCAGAGGAGATGATATAAATAAATATACTCTGTGAACGTACATATTTTTATATAAATATGTAGTATTATTAAAATGGCAATTCTGTTTTTACGTGGGTTTTATCATCACAGACGGTTTTAATTCAGTTTTGTTAGTGATTATCTTTGGTTGAATATTATCTTCTTGAGAAATTATACCCTTGTAAACTTTGAGGATGGTTTTAACCCAGTTTTGTTGTTTGATTATTATCTTAGGCTGGGTCTGGATGGGCATGTGACCGGTGTGAGTTTTTATCAGTGCATGGTAACATGCAGTCTTCCTGAACATGACAGCTTCTTTTCCAGTCTTTTTGTGCCTGGCCTTTAATTTTAGACGAGCCATCAGAATGTGTGGTAGATTTCCTGGATAACACCACATGCTAAGCATGGGTTCATAAAAGAGATTTTAAAAACTGACCTTGATATGAAGCCTCCATTCTACTGCAGATGGAAAACAGGCAAGACAGCGTTCCCATGGCATCACCCCACCAGCTCATTTTTGAACAGTAAATGTAATGTCTTGTCGGCAAGAATGACGAGGCTGTACCAGATGTGGGGGTGGGTGCCTTGATAGAGAGAAGTGCTTTTAGCAGAGGCTCTGGAATCAGACTTAACCTTCCTAAATACAACCAAGTTACTTAAACTCTCTAAACCCCAGTTTCTCTTCTATAAAACAGAGATTATTATAACCGCTATGTGGGTTATTGTCACTGGTAAATGAAAATACTTTTCATATTATAAGCTATATCTAACACGTACTAATTATTATTATGAATCCACAATTAACAGAGGATGGAAACAGAGGTACAGGTGAAGGAAAACAGAGCAATGTGTTCATGGTGCAGCTCTTACACATCTTAGAATCATAGTCAGTCCTCTGAAGCCTACTTAACTCTTTTATAGTGTAACTGATCCACTCTCCTGGCACTTCATCATCTAATAGTTATTTCAGCATCAATTGTATTACAGTACCAGAAGAACCGAACTATTAAGTTTTAAGTTCTGTGACATTTTGTTTGTAAGATCGAAGCATAGTTACCAAATTTTAGAAAGAAAAATTTATACTAGATTATAATTTTTGTTCTGTTGAAGAGAAAAAAAGCTGTACAGGGTTAATAGTCTTTCTTTTCACCCATGTGAAAACTATTACTTGAAGTTGGAAGAGCATAGCTTTGTTTGTGGAAAATTATGAATGGTCTGAGGCATTTGCTTCAGAAATAGTGTCTTCACTGGCCTATGTCTGTTTTCTGGCAATTCACATCAAATGGTGCTTTCAAAGCCCCTTCTGCGCTCAGATACTTCATTTAAGCTGTCATCTTGCTCAGAATAAAATTAACATTGCTTCAACTCTGGTCATTTTCCAGGACTGTGTAATTTTTAATGAGCCTGTCTAGCCTAGTATTTTCCAAGTATATGCCAGTGTGTCAGCGTGTGTGTGTGTTCATGTGGTGTGAGTTTGCTTGTGAGTAGTAGAGATTGTCACCCAGTGGTGGCCTCCTATAAAATCTCCACGGGGTCATGGAGTGGTGATAGGAACTTTTTTTTGTCGTTGTTCCTTGGCCGGTAACATGGGCTGAGAAATTCTGGTCTGGCAATTGAATGTTCAGCACAGCTTATTGGTGATGAAACTCCTCAGGTAGGCAAGAGCCAGGCCTGAGCCTTGGAGAGGAAGTTCTTGCCAGTGTTTGACCGGCTTCAGTTGATTTTGAAGCTGGAAGCTACGCTGATAAAGTCTACCCCGAAGTCATTGCCTGACTGTTTGGTCGGGTGATCTACCAGCTAATCTTTGACTAAGGAACAGCACCCAGCTGTGTCTNCTGTTTGGTCGGGTGATCTACCAGCTAATCTTTGACTAAGGAACAGCACCCAGCTGTGTCTTGGTGGAGCCTGAGGGGTCACATGACCTCACTTTTGTTTTTCTTTTTTACCCATCAGCCTGGAGTACTGCCTTCCGAAAGCCTTCTTCATCAGCCAGCACACAGCAATTCCTGGAAAGGATCTACCGAAGATGAAAACATCTTCAACACGTTTCTCAAAATCTATGAATAAATTGAAAAAGTTTTCCAAGTAACAGTGATACCCGGGCGTCTGGGGGCAGAGAAAAAGTGTAAGACCCTTTTTAGGAGCCGGGGCATGCAACTAACTTATCAGAAAGTACACAATCTAACAATAAACACCGCAATTCGCAACCCAAAGAGACGGAAGTGATCAGAAGCTAACAGTCCCCTGGGTTTGCTTGCATGACACAGGGTATGTCAGAACAGTGTGCAGGAAACTGTGTCTTGAGCAGAGCAAGGTAAAGAGAGGGAGTCAGCTCGGCAGCAGCACGGGGGTCTCTGTGGCCTCCAGCCTCTGGTGGATGAACTCTTTGCAGCTCCTAAGTGAGAGAGATCGCGGGAAATCTTAGCTGGCGCGGGGACCGGGAGGAGGGTGTAGCGATTTCGGCGAAACCCAAACAGGGTGGGGCAGGGGCTGCTCTCCAGTAGAAGGCGCCCGCCGCGGGGAGCGGGGCTGGAGGTCGCGTCGTCCCGGGGTGGCGGAGATGCGACCGCGAGCTCTGGAGCAGGAGGACGCGCCTCCCGCCTCCCGGGGAACGGCGCCACCCGCTGGCGTCGCTTCCCCTCTCCGGGTCGGCCTCGGTGCAGGCCGGGCTGGGCGGGCCGGGTGG
>NW_007731588.1:55092-103270 GCF_000696425.1 Galeopterus variegatus
GGGGGGAAGCGGGAAGCGGAGCGCGCCCGGCCCGGCCCTCCTCCCGCGCCCGCGGTCGCTGCGCCAACGCCAAGTTCGCGCCCCGGAGAGTCTGCGCCGGTTCGCGTCCCCTGCGAGCCGGGCGGCCGCGCGCCCCTGGGTGCAGCCGCCCACGAGCACCCGGGCGGGAGGACGCCGAGCAGAGCGGCGCGGGCCGGGGCCAGGGCAGCCGCCTCCTGAAGATGCAGGATGGCAGCGGAGCCGCCGCCGTCCAGCCTCGCCTACCGCACCACGGGCTCCACCTGCCTGCACCCGCTCAGCGAGCTCCTGGGCATCCCGCTGGACCAGGTGAGTGCGGGCGGCCGGGCCGTGGCGCGCCCGCGAGCTCAGGAGCCCCAACGCCCCGAGCGATCGCGGGCGAGAATGCTGGGGAAAGTGCCACCCACCTCCGTCCCTGTCACCATAGCACATTTTGCAGCTACAGACTGGACAGGTGGGCTTTATTCTATTTCCTTTCTTTGAGTTGGTGTTAGTGTTTTTCTCCTTATAACTGTGAAAGTACCGGTACACTCTACATGACAAGTTCGACTGAACGTTTTTTTTAAAAAAGTTGTGGACTGCCTCTTGTCCTTTAATGAAGTTTTGAGTAGTTTGATAAATAACTCCAATGTTTCTTCCGTCAGGGTAGTCAAGTCGTTATTATTATTCATTTAGATAACCCTACTTAAAAATAAGCCTGATTAATCTGTAGACTACAGTCTATAGATTTTGGATGAGAGACCTGGGGTTTGGACTTCAGCAGGGAGACTTGTTCAATCAGGGTGACAGTTGTTTTGCACCACGTGTGATACGCATCCGCAAGGGAGGAGTGACACACAAGGATTCTTTGGTCTTCCCGGAGCCTTAATTTATTCAGTCAGCTTTTCTTTGGGGTTGGAGGCTTCTGAGTAGGACAGGTTAGTGGGAGAAGAGCCCTGGTGAAGTTATTTGGACTGTCCAGGAATTGTCTGCTACCATTACAATTAAAAATGACAACAGTAATTCCTGGTAGGAAATCTTCCTCAGGGTTCGGGCTGTCTTACTCATTATCTTGTGTCTTTACGTGCTGCAGGCTACATCTGCCGAGTCCTTAGTGGTGACTCAATAAGTATATGTTGATTGGAATGGAGTTGGGCAGGGAACGCTGGAGGACGGCCCACTGCCCTCCCGTCTTATTTCATGCTCAGTTTTTGCCAGTCTTCCTCCTCTTCCTCTCACTAGTGTTCTTATTTTTCTTTTTTTCAGACAAGGGCATGTACCTGCTGCCCTTTGCACTCTCATTATTCTTTCAGCAATGAGGAAGTGAGACCTGGATGGTTGCCTTATGCACGTACTGTTGACCGAGCTGCCTTTCCACCTGGCTCGCTCTGAGCTCTGACTCTGATCTCCACCTGATCCACTGTCTTCTCATCAGTTGCAAAATCCAGTCAGGAACTCGGGAGAGGTCTCAGATGCGAAGGCACTTGTGCTTTTGTAAATTACCCTTCAGTTTGTAGTGAAGGTGGGAGAGACCCAGAGACCCAGGCAGCGGCAGACAAATTGCAAATTCTTTAGCTGAGAAACAAAATATAACACATAGCTGGATTTCCTTAAGGGGAGTTTACTTTGTACTTACCTCACCACCCCACATCAGAATTTATTTTAATTGCATTTTCTTTATTAAGCTACTTTGGAAACCTAGAGAGAAGAATCCAGGGAGGCTTTTTGTATGAAAAGAGATAAAAGACATAGATGGTTAAAGACCATGTCAAGTTGCGACTGGGAGGTGCTAGTGTAATGTTAGTAATGCATTTTAAGTGTGTCCACCCCCATTCCCAATCTCCTGGATTTCTGTAAAAGTAACCCCATTTTTTTTTTCCTTTTTGTCTTTTTTACTGACCGGTAACGGGATCGCAACCCTTGGTGTCGCGCCCGCACCGCCCTCAGCCAGTGAGCGGGAACCGGGAGGTGAGCGGGAACCGGTCTCCACATGGGATCCGAACCCTCGGCGGGAGCGCCGCCGTGCTCCTTGGGAGGTGAGCGGGAACCGGTCTCCACATGGGATCCGAACCCTCGGCGGGAGCGCCGCCGCGCTCCCAAGGGGCGCACTCTCCAGTGCGCCACCGGCCGGCCCAGTAACCCCATTTTTAACTTATAAAAAGGAACAAAGAGCTGTAGGGATGTTTAAGATTTGGAGGGAGGAAGGGATTTCTGGGATGCACTGAAGGAAAGATGTTGGAGATGGAGGGGAGGAGCCCCTGGGATCTCTTAGTTCTCAGGTCAGCCTGACCACCCTCCAGCTGGGGCCAGTTTGAGTGACTCGGTGGGGTGGGAGAGGCACTTACAGGGCAATGCCCCAGGTAGCTTATTTTAGGTCCATGGAACATCCCAAGCCGTAAATAATGTGGTTTGAGGCTTCACTGTAGCTTGAGAGTTTGGAAGCTTGGTGTGTTTCTCTCCTTAACATTTTTAAGACTTTTTAAGGGTCAGACTGATTTGGTGCAATTTCTGCTCTGCCAGCAAACTTCCTTTGAGATCACTGGCTGGTACTTTACCCTCTTGGAGCCTCAGTGTCCTCATGTGTAAAATGGGAGATGGTGATAAGACCTACATTTTGGGGTTGACATAGATGTAAAACCCATTTGGGGTTGATATAGATATAAAATGCCATACGTTAGGAAGGTCCTTTTATCAGACAGGGTCCTGGCAGGAAACAGAATTCAACTCAGTTGGTTGAAATGAAGAGACTTTAATGAATTATATACCTGTGGGCAGGGTTAAGGGAATCAGAAAGGATGCTGAGGTGCCAGACTGGGGGCTGAATGGGAAAGGGGAAGAAGTCCATTGCATGCTCAGTGAGAGCTGGACTCAACCCTGCCGGGATGCAGTGGGGAGGCGGAGAGAACCGCAGCCCATCCCTGTACCCCTGCAGCTCTTCTTCCTACCCCGCAGCCCTTCCCTCTCTTTCCAGTGCCCTGCCAAGGGTGTCTGGCCTGGGGTGCCTGGGGTGCACCTCCTGGGGCACAGACCAGAATGAGAAAGGTGGAGCCAGATGTGGCAGTCCTTTATAAATGTTTGCTCCTGTCCCATTAAAGAGAGACTTTTTGTTGGCCCGAGATATGCTCAAAATTATAATTATAGTCATAATTTTATATGTATAATTATAATTTTTATAATTATAAATTAAAGTTATAGAACATTGATCTCAATTTGCCCAAATAGTTCTTCATATACCATTAAGGAGGTTGAATCCTTTTCCTAGTGTCTTAACATTTCCTACATCTATTCATAATTTCTGATTGATTGCACTTCTGTGAATGTCTTTAGCCTCTGGGTCTCCCTGTGTCAAGTAGTTTATTATCTGTAAAAAACTGAAATATACACTGAGTGTTCTGCTTTGTGAGTGAAGAAGTCTTTCATTATTTTTCTTTTGATTCTTCCATTTTTCCATTGTGTTAACTTTGGGACACCCTTAAACAGGGTGCAATTATGACTATACTGAGGAAGAGTCTATGGTTCTTGTTTCTGTACTAGTCTGACATCCTCCTAAAGATATTAAATGTAAAATCTTATTTAATTAGAGGCGGATAGAGCATAGCAACCGGATACAGAGTATAGGAAATGGGCAATGACTTAAGGGCCCCCACAGGTGTTTCATAGATAAGTTTGTCGTAAACTGCATTTCTAAATAATGAGTCTATGTCCATTTGGCAAACATGGAGCTCCAGCAGTTAGCAGGATTATTCAAATACGAAGAGTCACTTAGAATAAATTAGGGAGAACTTCATTTTCCGTTTATGGGGAATTAAGGACTGGAGAGTTAATTTTTTTTTTTTTTAAATCATCTGCTCATGTCCTCTTCACTTTGTATTGGTGTGGAGTGTAACAAGATCTGCCTTTAAACTAACCATATAGCCTTCTAAGTTTGCAAGATTGACTCAACTACCAGAATGCATATGATGTTGACGTTGCTAGTTTGTGTGATTCATGGTTATGTGTTAAGAGCTGTGAAAGCTGAAAAGGAAACTGTTTCCAGGCTTCAAAGAACTTCTAATTTGGTGGTGGGGAATTCTGGATGCCAAGGATATTTGGACCTACTGGTACCCCCAAACTTTGTGTGTGTACATAAAGTATCAACTGAGTGTTAAGCCGAGATTCTTTGTGTGGGTTTAATTTTTCCCTCATGATTTAGTATCAGCAGAAAAAAAAAAAAAAAAAAAAAAAAAAAAAAAAAAAACGCAAAGGAAAGATAGACCAGGAAATAAGCCAAGAAATGATTTTGAGATTAAAGCAGTAAAGGTTTAGGACTATTAATGTAATGTTCCCTTGGCCATGCTTGGAAAGCTCAACCTTCAGTTCTCTTCTTATCTAAGTCTTACCCTTCGTAAAAAGCTCAGCTCACATTCCACAGTCATTATTAAATCGATTAAATATTTATTTAATGCTGTTAATGCCAGGTACCTGGCCACGTGGTAGAAATGTATGGAAGGGGGGTAAAATCAAGGTCTCCGTCCTGGAAGAGCTTATACACCATTAGAGGAGACAAAAGACCCATATAATATACAGGTGTGATATACAGTCAGCCCTCTGTATCCATGGGTTCTGCATCTGCAGATTCAACCAACTGTGGATCCAGGGGAAAAAATTAAAAATAACAATAAATAATATAAATAAAAAACCAATATAGTATAAGAACTATTTACATACCATTTACATTTTACTAGGTATTATAAGTAATCTAGAGATGATTTGATGATTTAAAGTATAGGGGAGGATGTGCATAGGTTATATGCAAGTACCAAGCCATTTTATATCAGGGACTTCAGCAGCCAGGGATTTTGGTATCACAGGGGTCCTGGAAACAGTCCCCCACTGATACCAAGGGACGACTGTGGTCACAGACCTGTGTAGTTGCTACACAGAGGTTTGTAGATGGTACCACGGTGGAGCAGAGAAGGGAAGTCCACAGGACATATTGGACTCATGTAGAATTTACTGTTCACATTTGATACAGTTTACATTTTACACCTGGTAAATGTTACCTTATATCGTTAGTTATCTTGCTGGGTTTGTGTGCTGAATTCCAAACTAATTTAAAGTCTTCTTGTGGTAGAGGTTTTATTCCTTATTGCATTCCTGGGAAATAGTAGGTGCTCAATAAATGTTTGTCATCAGTAACAATATGTGCCAATGTTAATGTTATAAATTATCAAACTTCACTGTATAGAACCTTGTTCGTAAAGTGGACAGTAGATCGGCCTTCACTGGGGAGAGGAAGCGTCCACCATCTAATGTTGCTGTTTTTGGTGCTGCCTCCAGGCTGTACCATTGGGTTTCTGACTTGAACAATCTGCTCTTCACCCAGGGACTTTCCAGTTTACCCAATTCAGGGTGGCAGTGAGCATATGGCAAGCCACAGAACATCAGTCCTGGAGAGAGCCACTTTGTTTTTCTTCTTTTGGGCTCAGTAGTTCATTCTACAAAGTCAGGTCTCTTTTCCCCACTTAATATTCCCATCATTGCCTGATATTGAAAATGATTGGCTTAGGGGAGGAAATTGATTTGGTTAGACCACAAACAACAAGAATGGAGTTTCTGTTGTGTTCCAGGGTTCCTAGTTCTGTGCTTGGCTGTGATGATTCACACATGAATAACGTAGTACTGACCGTCAAAGTGCTCACTTTAGGGTGAGGCAGGGACACACATCCCAAATAGCGGTGCTCATGTGTGGTACCTGAACCAAAAGCATTGGCCTCCCAGACTTGTTAAAAATGAACATTCTCTGCCTGGGTGCCCCTGTCGGCTACTCTGGGGACGGACTCAGCAATGGAAGGTTTAATGAGCCCTCCAGGTGTTTGTGATGTGCCCTTAAAGATAATTCTAAGCCGTCATTGTCCTAAAGTTTGAGAACCGCTGCTGTGCACAGATGGTTGGGACACAAATGAATCAAGCCCCTGGAGGCGGGATTGAGGGAGAGGCTCATTCTGCTTTGGGGAGAGGGATGAACTGTGGTTCTTAGAGAGCCTCTCATGCCTGAGGAGGGACATGAGTTGAGTCTTGAAGGATGAATAAGAATTTGTCAGGTTAAGTGGGAGGGCTATGCTGGGTAGAAAGAACACCATGTACAGAGGTGTGGAGTGTGAAATTGTGTGCTTCATTCAAGGAGCAAAAAGTCCACCAAAGGGGCTGGCTGGTGGGGTGCAGGTGTGTGGACTGCGGGGCTTTAGGTTGGAGAGGGCAGCAGAGCCCTGGTGAGATGTTTGCACTTTATTCTGCACACCAGGGGTCAGCAAACTTTTCCTACACAGGGCCAGACAGTCAATATTTTTGGCTTTGTGGGCTATACAGTGTTAGTTGCACCTACTCAACTCTACCATTGTAGCATGAAAGCAGCCGTAGATAATAAGTAAATGACTGAGCATGGGTATGTTCTCGTAAAACTTTACTTATATGGACATGGAAATTTGAATTTTGTGGAATTTTCACTTGTAATGAAATTTTCTCCTTTTGATTTTTTTCACAAGCCTTTAAAATTGTAAAACAGGTCTGTAGCATGCAGGCCACTCAAAAACAGGCAGTGGGCTGGATTTGGCTCAAATGGCCAGAGTTTGTCACCTCCTGCTGTGGACCAGTTTTCCTCAAAATATGGTGCTTGGACCATCATGCAGAATCTACTGCAATGGGTGTTTCTGGGATCTAGCCTTAGACCCACTTAATCTGGATATCAGAATGGGAGCTTCTGGGGTGATTCTCATGCCAGCTAAAGTTTGAGAACCATTACTACAGTCATCAGGGAGGCTTTGAAGGGCTTAGGTTGTGAAAAGATTCTCATTTTGTGGAGCGTTACAGGAGGTCATTATGGAAGGAGGAAGAGATGAAGGAGGGAGCATGGGTTTTGAGGCTGATGAAGGCTTAGAGATATCTTTATGGGGGAACAAGCTGGCCAGGGTCAATTTAATGGGTTGCTGATTATAATCAACCCATTGAAAACCATATATATTTCTAGAGGCACTGATGTGTGCCAATATGTGCTTTTTCTCTCTCAGCAGGTCCTTTGAGGAGCAAAAGTAAAACAGTCGGAAATTTTCAGAGCAGGTTGTTGGAAAGTTAAGTACGGGTGTTGAAGAATGCTGGCAGGTGGTCGGAAGTGAGAGAAGTGAAAGGAGAAACATCTAGAGGCGGGGGGACTTGGAGGAGCGGGTGCACAGGGAGGGAGAGCTGGAGGGCTGGGATATTTGAGTGGAAGATTTGTGGTGAAGCTTTTCTGGGTGACGATGAACATCAGGGTGTGGATGTGAGACTAGGGGGAAAGTCAGTTCAGTGTAGCAAGCCCAGGGACTGGGCTTTGGACAGATTGTCCTTTTGAACATTGAAGCTGCCCAGGTGAATTTAGGGATTTGAGGTGGAGAAGGAGACTATGAGGTACCTAAGATCTCCAGGAATGTGGAAGAGTCACCAGAGGTTGGTGGATTCTGGCAGCAGAAAGAAGGACCAGAGCGGGGGCTCGCTCTGCTATCAGGCGCTCAGCTCAGCAGAGTCTGGGCAGAGTCTAGACGGAGGAAAGGTTTTGTATAAGGATGATGGGAGAAAAATGGTCCAAAGCAGCAGTGGGGATCTGGAAAACACCGACCTGCCCCTCCCGACTTTGACTTGTGTTGTGCTGGTAAGTGGGAGCAGAGGGTGGGCTTTGAGGAGGTCAGCAGAGGGAGGGACGGAGCGAGGGGGACGAAGTCAGGATGCGCACAGGGATGCAGTTGAGAATGGAGCTTGCACGCTGGCCATGAGGGCTGGGGACGTGCGGGAGGGGTCCAGGGAGGGAGAGGTGGCCCCCTGCGGTCCCAGAGTCCACGGACTGACCCTGAGCTCTGCAGTCTTTCCTGGAGCTGCACGTTAATGTGGTGGAAAGTTCCTTTGTGGTTCTGAAGAGATTGCTGTCGGAAGGTTAAAGGCGACTTTTGGAAGCAGCCTGGGAGCACTGAATATGTGAATGTGGACTGTGAGGTAGCCCCAAATTCCAAACACTTGGAGAGGACAGGATGGTGGAGTTGGGGACTGTCCCTCAGCTCAGCCCCTCCACTTGCACACACGAGCCGGAGGATGAGAGTGTCCACTCTAGGGGACTCTGGGTCAGTTCAGGAGGGGGCCTTGCTCTAATGGGAAGTGCTGGCTAGTGTCACAGACTGGTGGCTTGATTTGACAGTAATTGAAGGGAGGGTGGGTGATCACCACTGTGGCCGTATACTCCATGGCATCCAAAGCAGAGGCCTACTGTAGCCTGGAGCGTTAGCCTTCCTGTTATGAACAAAAGGTGGTTCTTCAGAGCCTCACCTGAGTTTACCTACCTGGCTTAAGGACACCAACAACTCCATATACTGAATGCTTATGCTACCAGCACTCAGCCAGCTGCTCTGTCTATATCTTATCAATTCATTGGTATCACAATACTGAAAGTTATTCCCAAAATTTTAAGAGAAGAAACAGTCCCCCAGGGCTTATGTCACTTGCATGCAGTCCCACAGCTGTGGAGGCAGGACTTGAACCCATGACTGTTGCCAGAGGCTGCGTTGCTATTCACTGCATTGTGTCCGGCCACTGTTTCCCTGTGCACTGTACTTTCACCACAGTGGACTGTGTATTTCCTGTTCCTCAAATACAGTGTGTCTTCCACAACCTCCAGCTTCTGTTCACATACTTCCTTCTCCTAGAGCATTAGTACAAAGCTGGGTCCTCAATTCCTGTTTTGAGGCCGCACCCTAAGATCACCTCTTCCTGTCCTGCCGTCTTGACAGCCTGGCCCTCCCTCTCCCCAAGGGAGAAATGGATCCCTTCTTTCTCTCTCTTTCTCCATAGCACCCTGTCCGTACTCTACTGTGCCTCTTACCTTAAGTCTTAGATGTTTATTAGTCTTTCTGCTCTCCTGACTCTGAGAGGCTTCTTTTAATAGTTAGGTGTGTTAGTCCATTTCTGTTGCTTATAACAAAATACCTGGAACTGGGCAATTTATAAAGAAAATGAAATATATTGCTTATAGTTTTTGAGGTTGGAAAGTCCAAAGTCCATCTGGTGGTGGTGACAGCAATCCAGAGGTCTCACATTGCAAGATGGTGGTAGCAGAGAGCAGAGACACTCTCTTCTCTCCTCCTTTAAAGCCCTCAGAACCACGCCCCTGACCACCATTATTAATCCATTCACTATGGCATGGTCCTACAATCTTATCACCTCTTCAAGGCCCCACCTTCAATTAACATAATAGGATTTCACACCCTCTTAACAGTCACAGTGAAGGACAAGTGACTAATACATGAAAGTTGGGGGAAACAACTTTGCTTCAGTGAGTTTTGCAGAGACATTAGTCAATTCACTACATTAGGTAAACACTGAGCACTGTATGCTAAATATTGGGCTAGAAGGGGATGGAGACATTAATGAGGATCTGTGCCTCCTAGGAAACAAACCTGTACACACTTGTTAAACTGTTGTATTATGTGTAAACCCTTGTCATAGAGTACAATGTGCAGTGCTCCAGGGCACGTGTGCACATACCACTGCCCTGGGGCCTCAGCACCTCTGGGCCTCCCTGAGAAGGTGCTGGGGGAAAACTTCCTGGGAGCAGCTGCTTTAGGAGGAGAAGGGGAACGTGTGTGTTGGGGGCAGGGGGAGCACAGGGGCCAGGTGGGGCAATCAGAATATTCCAGGAAGAAGCAGCTGTTGAAGCTGAGACTACAGAGAAGAGTAACATTCTTTGTGGGCAGTAACAACTATCAAAGAACAAAATTTCAGCAACTGAGTTTAAAGACCTAGGACAGCATCCTGTCTGTAAAATAGAAAGACACTCTGATGAGCTGAGCAGAGGGGTTGGCTTTATAGGCAGAAAAGGCTGAAGAAGGCAGAGACAAGGAACAAGAAGGGACTGGTCGTTTCAGAAGTCCTCATAGGGCTGCCTTATCATGCCAGCTTAGATAGACTGGGCTTTTTCTATTGGTTGCTGTGAGTCTTCTGTGTTTTGGAAAACTGGCCCTTTTTAATGTTCAGTTTGATTATGCTGCACCTAGCATGAGTGACTCCATTCTGGTTTGGTCTGGTCTGTTGAGGCCTAGTGTAGGAGCTCGGTTCAAAACAACAGCCTCCCATACATTTGATTTAATACCACTAAGGATGAATCTTAGTCATTTTTGCATGCCTAGTACAAAGTAGGAACTAAAAACGAGTTTGTTGAGTTGAAATGGAATTGAAATGGAATTTTATTTACATTCTTGGATTGAAATGAATGGCTACATTAAGATAAAATTGTGAACCAGTTGTTTCACCAACTGAATTACAACGAACCAGGTTAAGCCTGCTTATTATTTGGAACCTGAATTTTAGATTGAATAGACCTAATTTCTAATTTGAAAGGTAATTCATGGCTCAGTTGCTGGTAGTTAAATGTTAATCTTGGGTTGTTTAAATATAACATACTCTGTTCCCATTTTCATCGTGTGAAGTTAATATACTCATCACTTGCAGTTATAAATGCAGATATTAATATCACTTTTTGGGCCAGTTGTCTCAGATTTGTGAGAACAACATGTAGAAGTTTGCTTTAGCAGCCTAGAGTCAAGTCGTACATATAAAAGATGCCATGTATCTGAGTACTCTTGAGAATTCTGTAGTATGGCCTCCAAATTACATTTATAGAGAATAATTCCATGAAAAGATTATATCTAAAAAGATATAATCTGGAAATATCTTTTGTACCAGTGGTTTGTGAAAAGAATTCAGTGTGTGTCATTTAGTAACAGTGGTTGTGTGCTTTTCAGAGGCTTTCTATTTTAAGTAAGTCAGCCCTTTCAGTAAACAAGATAAAGGGAAAACTTGCTGCACTGTTATTAATGACAATTTCTCGTGGTTTGCCAGGATAGCCCAAGGACAGAGAGTAATCAGTGGGAAAAGTAACTTCAAGTAGTTTATATTAGTTAAAAATGTGCTTTATTTAAAGACTGCTGTTCCTTTGGGCTTAAGAAATGTGACCATCTGCAAGATGAACTCATTAACCCATTTGTAATGCGGTTTTACTTATCCAAAAAAAATGTGCACTTGGTGAATCATTTACCAACTTCCTTGTAATAGTCGAGCTCTGCTTGTAACTTCTTAAAGTTATTAGGTTAATCTTTTGTGCATTAGTAATATCGATCTGATTTGAGGTATTGTTTTGAAAGTTCACAGTAGCCTTAATGCAATTTAAAAATGTTGAATTAAAATTTCTGGGCTGATATTGCTGTGGATTTCCCAATCATAATATTATTATAAATATTCCATTCTGAGGCTTATTTACCAAAGCAACACGAAGTTCTAGCCTAATTTGGAAAAGAGCAAGGGTACATTTGAAAAGTTTGTACTCTGTTTGTTGTAAACTCTTATTTCAAACAAGGAATTAAAAGAAAAAAATACTGGGCTCCCCCTGCCCCAATTTTGTCTCATTCATCCATTCTCTAGTTCTGACTTGAAATACATAGCACAAAGTTGCTAAGGTCTAGAGGAAGTTGCTAAATTCAAAAGTCATTTTGTGACATTTCATGAAGTGGTTTAACTGTGAGTGTCACTGGGTTGAGACTTCTTTGTTCTTAAGACTTTTTTTTTTACTGGAATTATTATTATTATTATTTTGCTCTCTGTTTTTATTTTATTTTATTTAATTATTACCTTTTAAAATTTTTATTGATTTTTTTAAACAAAAAGGGGTCACAAAAATCATAACAATTCCTTGATCTTGTTAAGATGGGTGAACAGATACGATGTTGATGGTGGGGAGAGGGGAGAAGGAGGAATTGCTAAAAGGACACAGAATCAACTACATTGTATATTGATACATTATAAGAAAAAAAAGAAAAAGAAAAACATGAGAGTGGACAAAATCAACCAATGAGATTGTATACAGTCAAACAGACCTGGTTTTTGAATCTTAGATCTGTCATTCACTTCAGAAAAAAAAAAAAAAAAATCTATTATTCACTAAAAATAAATAAATAAATAAATTTTTTTTGGTTTTTACTTTATACAGATATAGTTTGTTTTTTTTTTCCTTTTTGTCTTTTTTTGTAACCGGCAATGGATCGTAACCCTCAGTGTCGCTCCCGTACCGGACCGGGACCGGCAACAGGATCGCAACCCTCGGTGTTGCATCTGCCCCTCGCTCAGCCAGTGAGCGAGCGGCCGGTCTGTATGTGGGATCCGAACCCTCGGCGGGAGCGCCACCGCGCTCTCAAGCAGTGCACTGTAGCAGTGTGCCACTGGGCCGGCCCTCAAGTTATTTCTTATGGAGATAAGCGTATAATCCCTGGCTGGAAACACTGTTTTTAGTGACCTTCAGGCAATAAATTAACACTGAGAATTTTTATGAACTATTTAGTCCTTCATAAAGTGAAATGTTACCCCTGTTGTTATATTCTGACTTCTCTTATGAAGCAGGGAGTTTCCACAGGGATTGTATACTTTTATTTATCTTGTTATTTCGATATAGTTTAAAAAATTAGCTTACTGACTAGGTAGCATATGCACTTAGTATCAGAGTCACTTAGTATCACAAGTAGAAAAGGGGATATCATGAAAGATCAGTCTCCCTCCCCTCCCTGCACACCCGCCTTTTCCAGCCGGCCAGCTCTTGCCCCACTGGCAGCCCCAACTGTATCCTTTCAGAGATAGTTTATAGCTACATGTGCCCAGAATCTTTCTGTCTGTTTTCTGACACAAGTGAGAGTGTATGATTCTTACAGTTCTTGTTTTTTGGTTTTTTTTTTTTTAACTTAACAGTGTCTCTTCAGGATTGATTTGTATCTGCACGTACAGAGCTCTAGTGACATTTGACTTCCTTTCTGCCTTTTCTGAAAGCGTACTTCCTGTTCTTCCAGGGATGGCCTTGTCCTTTAGCAAATGCTGAACTGCTGGAGTTAGGGCAGTGACAGGGCTGGCAGGGGAATGCAGAGAGCTCAGAATAAGTATAAGAATACTTCACTGTAAGAATACCTACAGTGGGACATAGGAGGGGAGGAACAATGAGCTTGGCAAAGGCAGACAACCTGGGGGGTTGTTTCCAGTGTCCCCTGAGATGGAGAGAAATGACTCAGGACAAAGGTGTGAGGACCTTCAAGAGTCCCTCAGACACCGGGCATCAGAGATGAAAAGGGCTCTGCCTCTAACTGGCCTGTGGCAGTGCACTTCTCTGGATTTCTTGATATTTCCATCTGCTGAAAACGAAGCTCTTTAAGACCAATTCAGCTCTGGGATTCTGAGACCTTCAATGATAGCACAGAGGTGTTGGTTTTAGATCGCAAAAAAACACTTTTTGAGGGTAAGGACCATAGCCAAGTTTTCTTTCCACTTTTCAGTAGACAACTAAAGGGACTGTAGCTGTGCTGTATTATTTTATTTCTTATTTCTCCAAAAATAATGCGTGCATTTTGGTGCATGTTGGCAGATGTGGATTGGCTGACGTGGCTGTCATCTTTCTTTCACCTCCTTATTAGAGTAAGGCCAGAACGCCTTAGAAATGTGCGTCTTTTTCTCTGGAAAGAAGATCATGTCAAGAAGAGCTTCTATTTCTTGTCCACTAGGGATGTTGAAGTGTTTAGCTTCCATTTGCCATTCTAAAAGATAATTGCCTATTTCTTCCAAACAGTAAGTGTTAACTTAGCTGTACATTATTTAATAAAAGGGAAGCAAATCAACATTTCTATGGAATTATATTCAGAGAGCCATTTTATACAAACTGTGGAAGGAAGGAAAAAAGGTTTTTTTTTCTTTTCCCTTCTCTCCCTCCCTTTTTCTCTCTCTCTTTGTTCTTTTTTTCCTCCCTCCCTTCTTTCCTTCCTTTGTTTTTCATGTATGGGGACTGGGACGTAGTTAACAAAAAGGATGTTGTAAAGACTGTCTTACATTTTTTTTTTTTTTGCACTTTATCTTTTAGATAAAAGATACACTTTTATCTTTAGAGATATCTCTATCCAATTGCCAGTTTTGTTATCTTAGTTTAAAAGAAGGGCAAAATGAGGCTGTAAACTAAAAACAATAATTTCATCAAGATATAGGGTGGGGCTCTGGTTCATCATAACAGTGAATAATGAATGATGGCTGTGGATCTTAGTTGAAATAGCAGAGAGAATTTGAAGGAAGCTAGTGCGCTATAAAACGATTTAGAAATTGACCATTTATGACTTTTCGTGATAACTGAAGAAAACATCTTTTTTGTACTTGGCAACCTTCGGACATTTATTAGAGTAATATGTGTCTAGATTTAGTTCTCTGTCGCAAAGTTTCTATAATTGGAGAAATTAGAAAAGACTAAGAAAAATGGTGATAAGAACAAATAACTAGTCTACACATCTGCTGTCTCCCTCTGCGAGAGAGCTGTTTTCCCTCATGAGGTGTCTCCTTTCAGAGGTTTAGGAGGGATCCTGCCTTCAGGAAATGTCTTATCTTTACGCAGCGCCCCCATTTCTTTCTTCCACCTCTCCTTTCTCAGCCTGCTTTGTCCGTGCCCAAGCTCTAGGATGGAGCCCCAGGGCAAAGTCAGCTGGGGGGTTGCTTGCCTCTGATTTCTGCTTACTCGCATTTCTGGCTTCTGAGGAATTTAGGTTGTGCATGAAAATGACCAGCACATCAATATATACTCATGTTTAGCTTAATATAGGTATAGGTGGTTATGCGTAAAAATATTTATAGATATGAGTATATTCAAGGGTTAGCATGCACACACATACCTACACACGCACACGCATGCACACACACACACACACACACACACACATTTCCTTGCTTTGTCAGCTTAGAAGGTCTATAAGAAGTGACCTTCCACTAGCAAAGAGTACAACTAAGCCTAGATCTTGGTTTCTAAGACCATTCTCCAATAAAAGAAACTAATAAAAGTGCTCTTTGGAGAAATGGCTGATTCTAGGACTAGACCAGGAAATATACACCATGAGCCTGGAACATTTTGTAGTGCCAGAAAGTATGGAAATACTCAAACAGCAACAAAACTCATCATGATAACGATATGTCAAGTGGATAGTATGTTCCAGTGGCCAAAGCTGGAACAATTTGAGCAGGAAAATAAATAAAGAAGTGTTAGATTATAGAAGCGTAGATTAAATGAAAAAGTATAGATTATAGGTGTATAATCTATAGACTGTAAAATAACTCATAAAATAACTCAAAGTATAAAATAAACATCCATAAGTTCATACTGATATAAATAAATGATTGAATAAGTAAGTAAATGGAGAAAGATAGACAAATCATCCTGCAGAAGAATTCCAAATAATTATGCAGATACTCCACCCTTAAGAATATGGAGCATAGGGCCGGCCCGGTGGCGCACTGGATAAGTGCGCCGCTTGGGAGGCGCGGCGGCGCTCCCGCCCGAGGGTTCGGATCCCACATGCAGACCGGTTCCCCTTCACTGGCTGAGCAAGGCGCGGGAGCAACACCGAGGGTTGCAATCCCGTTGCCGGTCCCCGGTCCGGTACGGGGGCAACACTGAGGGTTGCGATCCGTTGCTGGACACGGAAAAAGACAAAAAAAAAAAAAAAAAAGAATATGGAGCATAACTCTGCGCTCCTCAAATGTGGGCTGTGCATAGTGACTTCCTTCCAGAGTACAGTATGGAAAGGGGGTGGGGAGAATCACTTTACAACGGAGAAACTTGGCAAACGCTCTCTCGACCAAGTGATCAGGGGTAAGATCAAAAGTGATAACCATGTTGATAGTACGTTACCCTTAATATGAGGTGGTGGAGATGGCACTTTACCTTTGTGACCTTTCTTGCAAAAACCCGTAACCCCTAACCTGATTATGAGAAAACCATTGGACAAATCCCATGGAGAAAAATACCTGATCAATGCCTTTCAAAACTGTCAAACAAGGAAAATTTGAGGTGTCACATCTGAGAAGAGCCTAAGGAGACATGACAACTAAATGTAGTGTGGGACCTGGAAGAAAAGAAGGCGTCAGGTAAAACTGGGATAAGTGTACCATACTAATGCAAGATGTTAATAATAGGGGGAACTGGTTGTGGAGTATGTGGGGACTGTCTGTAGTATTTTTGTAATATTTCTGTAAATCTAAAACTATTGTTAACATAAAGTTTATTTAAAAACTGATGCCTCGGGGCCGGCCCGGTGGCGCACTGCTACAGTGCGAGGTTTTGGATCCCACATACAGACCGGTTCCCGCTCACTGGCTGAGCGAGGTGTGGGAGCAACACCGAGGGTTGCGATCCCGTTGCCGGTCCCAGTCCGGTACGGGCGCGACACTGCAGGTTGCGATCTGTTGCCGGACACGAAAAAGGACAAAAGGGAAAAACAAAAACAAAAACAAAAACTGATGCCTCAGTCAAGCTAGGCATTTATAATTAATATTAATTTACTGCACATTATTAAATGGCTAGAATAGATAGAATGTTCTCAACACAAAGAAATGATTATGTTTTGTAATAATGAATATGCTAATTATCCTGATTTGATCATCGCACATTGTACGCAGGTATCGGTATTCAACTCTGTATCCCTCAAATATGTATAATCAATTACATTTCAATAAAAAAATAAATAACATGATGCTTTTTATTTTTAATATGAGATCACTAGTTATGCTATATCTGTGAACATTGAGCTTACTCTATTGTTGGAAATGGATGTTGGGACCAGTATTTTTTCAGAGAATATTCTAGTCGGGAGAATGGAAGGTTAACATGCAGTTATACTGGTATATGTTTGTGCTTAGGTTTACTTCATTTTAATCTTATCATTATTAAAATCTTTGTATGCCTCCTCAGTCAATTTCGGTAATAATGTAAAGGACTTTTGGTTCATCTTGAATCTTCAGGCTCATCATTAGGTAATTTTCATGCATGAATAGTTGTTTAATAAGAGAGAAATATTTCTTTCCCCACAACATCAAACAGAGCCACACCCAAGGGAAACTCTCCATGAGTTTACCACTGCTCGCTGAGAGTCTCTCATTAAGTTACAGCCTTTTAAATGCTATTTTGCCTCTCAGTTCTCCATTCAGTCTCTCCTTATTACTGAACCATTCTAAGCATGTATTATTTAAGCCACAAGAATTCATACAAAAATCTGCTTGTAAGGAATTATGGGGTTGGTGAGAGCTGAATAAAAGCAGACAAAACTTCAGACCCAGGCTGTATAATTGAGGTTTGGGTTTGCTCCTAAGATCTGTCCTTTGAAACTCACGTTGCTCCATGACAGTGGGCAGAAAACTGGAACAGGACTATGAAGAGCTGGATTCTAGCAAGTATTTATTAGGTGTGTGACCTTGGGCAGGCTATTTAATCTTTCTGAGCCTGATTCCTTATCTGTAAAATGAGTTAATTACACCTACATTTAGGGTTTGTTGTGAATATCAAATGAGGTGGGTGATCCATGGGAAATTTAGTAAGCTGTTTAGTCCACACATGGGTATGTTTTGGCTATGATTTCCCCATTGTCAGCCCCACCACATTTTTGAAGCCAACAGGGAAAAAGGCTTCATTGTGGCAGCACTGAACTTAAGAAATACCCATTGCCTGTCTTGTGGGAGTTTACTTTCTAATGGTCTTAGTTGGACAACTGTCTTTCTTTGTTGAAATATGTTGGATTCAAACATGTTCTTTTTTTATTGCCTTAATTAATTAGTTTTATTTTATCATTATACAAGGTTAAATATGTTCTTGAGACTACCTTAATGAATGGATAGAATGCCTGGCAGTGAGGAGGGTGTGGGTTGTGTTTGGAGGGGAAGTTTGGTTTTCAGTTAGCGTCTGGGAGAGAAAGAAAAGGCTCAACTTGGGGGATAATGAGAGGGTGAGGTGACTTGAAGTATTTCAAGGCAGAAAAGATGGGATAAAGATATGGATGACGGATGGAAAGAAACATTTTTTTTTTTTTATTGTAGTGACATGGGAGGGTGGAAATCTAAGCTGAAATGCAAGTAAGTTTAGCAAGTAGGTACCCAGGAAGTGTGAAAGAACATTGCAAAGGAATGAGTCTTTTTTATCAAGTAAACAGTACTTATCACTGAAATGTTAGAGTTGTTGGTTTGGGTGTGTTCATAGCTACCAGAGTGGCTTTGCTTGTGGGAATATTAAAAGAAAAAATCGATTGTCTTCTTAAACAGACACTGAGCCACAATTTTTACTTATTTTCCAACCTGTTGGATGTATAAAAGATATAACTTCTATTTCTTTCAATGAAAAGGCAAATACAGCTTAATTCCTGCAGAGGTGTGGGCCATAGGTATACTTATTTATTCTGTCATATGCGAATATTTCTACCTTCAATTCTGGTCTTAGTGCTGATCTAGTTACAAGTAAGACTTTTTGAATTCAGTGCTTCCTATATTACTATATTGTGCTAAATACTGCACACAGATTATCTCATCTAAGCCACATAGCAACCGTATGTGGTAAGAAATAACATTCCCTATAAAAACCCCAGAGGGTTAGTGACTTATGTGAGATCCTATGGCTGGTCAGCAGGAGAGCCAGGATTTGGATCTAGGCAATGGCACCAAACTGTGGACTCTGATTCACTCCTGTATTTTATGCCTATGGGTATTAAGAACAGCCTCAAAGCAGGGATGATTCTGAGAATCTTTGGGTAAATCAGGGAATGAATCAGATTACTAAATAGTTTTCCAACTGCCCTGTTTGGCTTGTCCATTGTGGTAAAATGACCCAGGGGACTTGTTTGCTCTCTTGTCCATAGCAGGTGATGTTGTGGCAAGGCAGATGGCCACAGCAGTCCACTCTGTGCAGGTCAAGTCATAACTCTGTCAGGTGTTTTGTGGCTTAAAGATGGGCGTCAGCTTTTAGATGGGACATTAACAAACTGAGGTGTGACTGAAGGAAGGTAAGCAAGAAAGTATGTGGCCTTGTGAGTGTTTCATATGAGTAGAGATTGTTGGAGCAAGAGGAGATGTTTAACTTAACAGAAGAAAAGCCTTAGATAAGATATGATTGCAGTTTTCAGACATTTGAAGAGAATAATTATGCTGTATCCTCAGCAGAATTAAGCCCAAGGGACCAAAGCTTTAGGGAAGTAGCTTTCAACTTGTCATAAAATAGAGTTCCTTATTGAAGAGAGTTGGGTAGATCAATTGTGATCTGTGTTGGAGTTCATGAGTCACCCATACCTGATAGTGTCCAAGTGGAGACTGTCTGGTGATGATTGTCATCTACAGGAGCCACTCCCTTCTGACTTGACATCTCCACCTGCCTGCCCTTAGTTCTGCTGCTTATTTGGCTGCCAGTCCACAGTGATTTCTGTATTAGTATTATTTGACAAATAGGTCAGTGGTTTAAGGAGTGATCTTTCTCAATGGGTGTTTAAGGATAGAAGGATCCCTAAGTGGTAAGAAGTAGAGAAATGGTTAGATTAAATTATGGTGTATTCAAATTATGGACTCAATTGTTAAAGAAAATGAGGTCAGATGGAAAGGGTCCATCATGCTATGTAAAAAGGGCAAGTTGTAGAACAGTGTGTATACTAAGATCCCACATCCGATTGGAATAAAAAAACAACTTTATCTTTATTCCTTTCTATTTATCCATCTATTTATCTACCTAGTTCTTGAATGATAGTCACCAAAATGTAGACAGAGTTCACAGTGACCTTGACCCTCTCAATCACCGAGATTTCTGAGGAAGATGAAGGAGACTTTTGCTTTTTAATCTTCACATCTGTATTTTGAAAAATAAGGATAGTATTTTTGTATTTAGAAACTTAAAAGAAATAGCTTTCACGATAGGCAAGATATTGTTACTGAGCAAGCGTTGGCTGCCTGATGTGCACAGAAGCCAACACCATGGCATCCCAGATTAAAGAGGGGCTTTATTTGCTAGGTCGACAGGCATGGAAGCAGGCAAAACACTTCAAATTTTCTTCCCAAACCAGGGACTGAACAGGCTTTTAAAGGGCCATTAGGTAAACCTGATTGGCTAGCTCTAAATCAGGCCATATGACTGGACAGTAAGGTATTGGCAAGTCAGTTCCAATTTAGACCAAGTGTGATAATGAGGCAACACTGATTGGCTGGGTCTGAGTCAGGTCGTATGACTCAGGCAAGGGCTGATTGGCTGATGAGAGCTGAGAGTCTATTGGCTGGGATTGAATCCTGTCCCTTGGTGGAGGATTTTCGGGTTCCTGTGGTGCCTGAGGTATTTGGGAAGGCAAGGTCCTTCCCTTCTCTGCTCATGCTAAGCTTATTCTCTGCAAGAGAACTTGTAAAACAACTTAAAATAGAGAAATAGAATTATTTTCAGCCAGTTTAATTAGTTTTACATGGTTATAATATGGAGTCAACCTAAGTGTCCATCGATGGATGAATGGATAGAGACAGTGTGGTATATATACACACTGTGGTGTATATGCACGGTGCAATAGTATAGTTTTTTTAAAAAAGGAAATCCTGTCATTTACAACATGATAACATGGATGAACCCAGAGGACATTATGTTAAATGAAATAAGCCAGGCACAGAAAGACAAGGGCCTCATGATCTCGCTCACATGTGGAATCTTTAGATGTTGAACTCAGAAGTAGAGAGTAGGATGGTGATTACATGGGGCTGGCGGATGCGTGGCACTGGGGAAATGTTGGTTAAAGGATGCAAAATTTCAGTGAGATAGGAGGAATAAGTTCAAGAGATCTTCTGTATAACATGGTGACAATAGCAGTTAATCACGATGTATTGTATACTTGAAAATTGCTAAGGGAGTAGATTTTAAGTGTTCTCACCACAAATAAATGATAAGTACGGGAGGTAATGCCTATGTTAATGATCTCAATTTAGCCATTCCACAATGTATACATATTTGAAAACAGCATGTTGCATATGATACATACAATTTTTTTTTGCCAATTTAAATTTTTAAAAATAAATTAAAATAAATTAAAAAAGTGACTTGGCTCTGACCAATAGGCTGTAGAATTTGTATTAGTTTTATGGAGGTGGTGAGAAAGCTCCTAGAGTATCAACTGAAAAGAAAAAAAGAAAAAAAAGAAAGAGTTTTAGGACACAAAGGAATGAAGTAATGGTGTGGAGAAGCTGACCAGGACCTGTTGGTGCATAGTGGAGTGAATGTGGGAGGGGCAGGATCTAGAGCTTGGCCAACTGAGGGCACGGGGAGAAGGTCCCCTCCACCCAGAAGGTGGAGGGTGGGCTCAAATCACTTCAAGGAGGCGTGAGGTTCTCCTGCCTAACATCCTTGGCTTTGGTTTTTTGTTTGACTGAAGAATGCCGGGTGAAAATGTGAAAATTAATTTATCAGTATTTATTATTCAGAAAGAGCCAAGTAAATGGGAGCGATCACATGGTGGGATGGGCCTCAAAGTGTCCTAAAGACTAAGGCATCCTGAGATGTGGTGTCCATGGCTTAAAACATCGATTTCCTTACAGCGATCTCTGTCAGAATCACCATGGCAGCTTTAAACACATGGATTCCTGGGCTCTATCCCTGATCTTTTGAGTCAGAATTTCCTTAGAAGTCGCAGTCTAAGATTTAGGGAATCTGAAAAATTATTCTATCCTTCAGAAACTGCCTAGGGTGTGCTGAGGGTCTTTAAGAGGAAGCATGATTTTCCAGGGCAAAAGTACTCTGAGTATTGTGGGAAGGTTCATCTGAGCATTTACTACTTTAGGGACTTGTTCTAAATTTTTGCTCACTTGGGAATTTCACGTCTCCCATGGTGATCAGGAAGCTTGCTATTTCTGAGGCTGAGCCAGCCCTTGTGTGTGTGGGTATGTGTGTTGTTATTTACCGTTCTAGTCTACCATCTCTTGTTCCTGCAATGACTCTGAGGCATCTCTGAGCACTCTCTCATGCTCTCTAGGTGGTCTTCCAGTTCACAGGGTGGCTTCTTACTCATGCCCCATATGGTGTTTCAATTTTACTGTTAAATGTAGGTAGAGAACCTGTGCTCTGTTATCCTTCTTTTCTTGATCTGACCAATGGATATTATTCTTTTTCTACTTATTCTTTCACATTAATTAATGCAGGGCTCTACTGCTTAGTGACCTGACTGTCTTTTCCTCCTCCTCTTCTTGGTTGAAAATAGAGATCGCTGAATCTATCCTGGTTTTGTAAATGGTTTTAAATTTGTAAAAGAAGAATTTGAAATGATTTTCAGAGGGGAAGTGGGAAGTAAAAAGCAAATTCTGTGAAACCACAGCAGAGATTTTCCCTGGAGAACACTGTCCATTAAGTGCATGTGGCGGAGACATTTAGATGTTTGCACTAGATGTGTTACCTGTATTCTGTTATGGAATTTTAAGAATTATCCTAACAATAATCTTATTCCCTTTCTCATATTACTGATTAGAAGACCTGGGCTCATTGAGATTAGATCACTTGCCCAAGGACACCTGGCTAGCTAGTGACAGAACTGGTAGTCTTATACCAAAGTCCATGTTCTTTCCAATATGGTATTTTTGCTCATCTCTTCAGAATGAATAAAATGTGGCCATAATAAGAAGAGTAGACATCTGAATTAGGTTAGCGCAAACAGAGATGGTTGTCTTGGTAGGCGTTCAAACACTCCAGGCAGTTTAGGAATCCTCTCTCATGTCCTTGGGAGGACTTTATATTAATATTTGAATGAGCAAATTGTGGTAGTCAAGGATGTTTCAGAGGAATAAGCATAGAAGGTTATTTTTATCCCAAAGATGTTTAAGTTTGCAACAAATGTTTCCAACCGACTTGGTATAAATAGTTTTATAACCATATTTACAGGCTGCAGGTTTTGCTTAAAGCTGAATAGGTCGAGATGCCAACAGCTTATTTTCTACGTGTCAGAGTGTGGAATCTGTTATATTAACTAGAAATTGATCATGGGGACTGATCCAAGTCTCTGTGGTTTTTCTTCTGAATTTCTGGTTAGTTTATTTACCTTCAGAAGTAGATGTTTTCTTTCTCATGTGGTTCTCTTAAGTCCCAGACCCAGATACAGTTTTTATTCCTATACATTGTCCAAGTGTGCCTTTGTTGGAATATTCCTATCTATGCTACTTCTTCCAAGTGTACTGCAGGGCTCTGCCCCAAAGTGCTGCATTTCAGGCTCGCCTTGTTGCCGACCCTCCCGATTCAGAGACCTGGCAGCCAGCCAGGGAAGAGCTTGCCTCGTAAACTGGCTTCCAGGCAGCAAGTTCTGCATTCCACCCAGGATCACACTCTCAGCTGTTTTCCTGCTTCTCATTTCCTCACCCTGGGCTGCAGGAAGGGTGCTGAAACTCAGGGCCGTGGGATTTAAGTGCTTGGGCCTGCAGAGTGGAGAGAGAGGACCTGGGGGATGGACATGCTAGAAGCGTCGTTTAAGGTGGCATACACAGCAGGTGGAGACATAGCCTCCTGGTTCTCCACTCCCTGTCCCCACGTATCATGTACAAGCAAGATTTTCCTTTTGGCAAACTTCAGCCCTCTCACTGCCATTTCCTTTCTTCCAAATCATTCACTGATGTGATGTAAGGAGTCAGAATTGGCATTAACTACCTGTGAGGCTTTGGGCAAGTTACCATACCTCCTTGAGTTTTAGTCTTTTCATCTGTTAAATGAGATAATAATACCTGCCGGGAAGGTTTGTTCAGAGGATAGAATGAAGAAATATGGAAAGTGCTTGGATCCTAGAAAATAAAATAAATTTTTGTTGCCATGTGTTTGGGCACTGTCTTAGGTGTTAGACTAACTGTATTAGTCAGGGTTCTCCAGAGGAAACAGAACCAATGGGTGTGAGCGTGTGTGTGTGCGTGCGTGTGCGTGTGTGTGTAGAGAGAGAGACAGAGACAGAGAGAGAGACAAAGAGAAGGAGAGAGAGAAAGGGAGACACACACTCACACACAGATATTTATTTTAAGGAATTGGTTTATTTGATTGTGGAGGCTTGCCAGGTCTAAAATCTGCAGGGTAGGTTGGCAGGCTGGAGACCCAGAGAAGGGCAAAGTCTGTCTGTGGCAGAATTCCCTCTTCTTCCAGAGAGGTCAGTCTTTTTCTATTAAGGCCTTCAACTGATTGGATGAGGCCCACCCACATTATGCTTTAAATTTAATGATTTAAATATTAATTTCACTTAAAAATATACCTTCACAGAAACATCTGGAATAATGTTGGACCAAATATCTGGGTACCTTGGCCTAGCCAAGTAGACATATGAAGTTAACCACCACACTTACAAAGATAAACAAAACTTGTTCACTGCCTGCAGAGAACTCAAACTCACTTAGGATATAGATGCACACGTAAAATATAACTGCAATGAAGATGTTAGATACCTATAGGTAGTATAGAGGTGGTATGAGTGGAAAGACACCTAGCCCAGCATGGGTTTGTGCCCAGGGGTGGGTGTAGAAGGGTGGGAATGAGGGGGGAGCTTCCTGAAAGAGGGTGGTAGGTAAGGGAGTAGCAGGGAGAGGGGAAATATGATGCAGGGCTCCGTTCTGTAGGAAATGGGGGTGTACCTGGAGGGTGTTAAGCCTGGGAGAGACATGGCTGGGTTTGTGTTCTCTGAAGTTCATTTGGTGGAGGATGGTCTGGCGAGGCACAGATGAACTGCTCACCACAAAAAATGTGGAGAGTCTTACAGACACACATAGTCATCCTTCCAGGGATTGAGGCCTGACCCTCAACCTGGCTTAGTGACTAGGGTCCTGCTCTCTCAGAGTCACTGCCTGTCCCTTGCCTGCCTCTCTGCCAGTGTGGCCTTCCAATGTGGTCTACACCGGATGATCCCCAGCTTTTCTCTCTCTGCCCACCTCTTGTGACATTATATCACCTCAGACAGCATCTCAGCCTTTTCCTGCGCCTCCCCTCAGCCTCTCCCCCACCAGCTCCTCCATCTGCACGGGGACCAGGGATGCTGTGATCCCCAGTGCTGGCTTCCATGTCAGCCACAGCACTTGGGTTCTTCCCCGACATGCTGTCTCCTCATGGTGGGCCTGATGCAGACCCCTGACTCTTCCTGCTCATCTTGCTGTGAGTTACTGGCTAGAGACCCCATGGATACCTCAGATGCTGTTATATTTATCTACTTATTTTGGGGGGGCAGCTGGCTGGTACAGGGATCTAACCGTGGACCTTGGTGTTATCAGCACCATGCTGTAACCATGGAGCTGACCGGCCAGCCTGATACTGTTAAATGTAAATGGAAGAGATGTCATAGATGTGCGGAGCTGGATGGGGAGCCTTTTGGGCAGGATATTGCTGAGAGCAATACACTGATGGGGTCACAACTGTTCAGGGTGATTTTTGGACTTACACTTGGCAGGGCTCAGGGACATAGACCAACCAAACAGAATGCCATTTTATCCATTTCCTGTGACTAATACAACTGAGAAACGGGATGGAAATACTGATGTTGGTTAGTCATACCATTTATATCCAATAGAGCAGACTTTCCCAGCAAGTTCGAAGTATAATCAGATGCAAAGGGTGGGTGTCAAGGTCATGATGATTGAGGTATGCTGGTCACGTGGGTCCAGGTGCGTCATACGGCTGTACCTGCCTTAGCTGGTTGTGGCATCTATTCACCAATAGGGTGCTGGGGACATCCTCATGTGGTCTTAGTCAACTTTTATTTTTTCAGTAGAGTCATTGCAGACCTCTCCCTTCTGTAAACACATTTGCTTTTCCAGGTAGATCATACCATGGATTAGATTACAGCTATTTTAGTTACATTCCAGCCTTGAGGACAGGGCAGCCTGCCAGGCACCTTGAGCGAGAGCATAACAAAGGGGACAGAGGACAGGGAGTTCTCTTGGCCTCAGCCTAGCCCATCTGGAGGGGAGTAATAGAGAAGGCTGGGGGAGCTTCAACGCCTGAAGAGCACTATATATTCACTTGTTCTTTTTATAAACCTAATGCCAATTCTTTCCATTGTGTTTTCTGAAATTTTATCCATCAGTGAAAAATTCTTGACCATTTTTCCATAGTTATAATAACTGTTGGGGTTTGAGGGTTTTATTTTAATCCCCTCCTACGAACTGGAAATCGTGGAGAAACACACACAGGTCTCAGCTGGGGCTCCAAGTATCAGCTTTGATACAGGGAAAGCTCAAATGGAGATGTCAGTATGGACCTGGGTCTAGAGTAGGAGCTCCTGCAGCCTGAGTTGAGCTGGTTTATTCCAGTCACAGGTGGAGCAGCTGGATAGTGCCGCAGGGAGGTGACTGATGGGGGCAGGAGGAGCAGGACATGCCTGTGGGTGTCAGCGGGAACAGGGTCAGAGAGTGAACCCTCAACACAACACTCCACTTCCCTAGATGAAGGAAGGGTCTCCCTAGTGCTGGTCATTCCCCTCCCTTGGGCTGACTGAGTGAGGTGGAGGAGAGAATAGAGGAAGCTTTCTTCCTGATGCTCTAGAAATGAGAGGTCCTTGGTTATGTGTGGACCCAGGAGGAAGGATTAATCATCTGTTAGCTGTTGCTATGGTCTGAACGTTTGTGTCCCTCCAAAATTCATATGTTGAAATCTAATCCTCAATGCAATAGTATTAAGAGGTGGGCCTTTGGGAGGTGATGAGATCACAAAGGCTCTACCCTCACGAATGGGATTCATATCCTTATAAAGGAGACCTGAGGGAGCTCATTTGTCCCTTCATGTACATGTAGAAGGCACCACCTATGAGGAATGGGCCTTCACCAGAACACTACATCTGCTGGCACCTTGACTTTGGAACTGTGAGCAATAAATTTCTGTTTATAAATACCCAATCTAAGGTATTTTGTTATAGCTGCCTGAATGGACTAAGACAGATGTCAAGCACTTTCTGTGCATTACTCAAATTCTCCTAACAACTCTGGAAATGGACGTTTTGCCCCATTTTATAACTAAGAAATGTGAGCAATTTGTCCAGGGTCATCCAGTCATCCATGCAGGTGAGCAGGGACTTAAACCCAAATCCCCCTGACTCCAAAGCCCAGGCTGGTCCTATCCCACCATGCTGTCTGTGAGAAATTGTGTGCTGGTATCCTTTTCTTAAATTTACTGTAGATGTAAAGTCATCTCGCAGTAATGAGGCACCAAATTGTAAATGTGCATACCTGTGTCTTTTCATAGTGCTCTCTATTGGGTGACACAGTCTCCACTGGTCCCTCCTTCATCATCTGGTCTCCATGCAGATGTGACTCTCCCCTTGGGTTGTGCGCAGGGTTTGCCCCGTGGGGTAGTGGCCTGTGTGCCTGTTGTACCCATTTCTCAGGTGCTCACCAAAGCTTCCGCCGTGTTCATAAGCACAGCACTGTGTAACACAATGCCTCAGAGACAGGCTCTCTGGAACTATTTATTTAATTGAATAAGTCAGGTGACTACTTTTCATCCACTTTAGAGTTCAAAAAAGAAGAAAACAGGTGAGAGAAAAGGCGGGCGGGAGGAAATTGAATAAAGTTGGGGTGGGGGAAGAGGAAGGCAGAAGGGAGAGGTAACAGGAGGAGAAAGAAAATAAATCTAAAAAAAGGAGAAGAAAGGAAAGGTCTCATGCTGGGCAGGTGAGCTGAGCCAGGATGTGGGGCTTCCTCTGAAATGGTCCCACACCTTTTGAAGGACCGGAACCATCAGAGATGGCCTGGGCTTCTTTGTGGTGGTACTTGGGGGAGGGGGAGAGCAGTGTGACCTCTGCTGTGGCTGGATTGTCATTCGTAATTCATCCCTCCCCGCTGCAGTAGGCAAGGTGTTTTTAAGTTGCCATTAGCACTGCCCAAAACCTATTGGTTTAGGGTAATCATTCACTATTATTTCTTTATTAATTATATGTCTCGTTAAACTCAGTTTGGGTTAAATCAAACTGGTCTCTGGTCATTTCACTTTCTTTAATTCTTAAATTGTAAGTTCTGATTAAGTCTTTCTATAGCTCCAATCTGAAAACAGTTTGAAAGAGATGCCATTTATTAAGTGAAAGTTTTAAGTTCACTTGCCCAGGGATAAATTGTATGTTTCTGAATTAAAAAAATGAAAAGTAACAAGTAATTGGTATTTGTGAAGTGGCAGAAGGGAGAGTTGGTGTCATATTGAAAGGCCAGAAATTCTCTTTAAAGTCCAGTAATTCAAATAATGTTAAGGGCAGCTTGCAGTGGAATTTTGATGGCAGGTGCATCAAGTATAGACACGTCTTGAGCTTAGTTAGCAAAACATCAGAGCAGCTGATTCTGTGAGGGTCAAAGAGTGGGATGTGAGTGGTCCAGAGCCTCAGTGTTTATTGTAGCAAGGTAAGGGGTAAGCTGCCTGGGGGCCTGACAGTCCACGTTGGGGAGGCCCTCAGAAAGTGGCAGAGCTGAGGGTCGGTCAAGATTGGCAGGAGAATTGGGGAATGTATAAAAACAGCAAGTGGTGAGTGGAAGTGGTTGAAAAAGAAACGAGGGGGAAATGAGAGCAAGTTAGAGGAGGTCAAGCTGCATCAGGGGTTTGTTGAAAGAGCCCATGAAAGTGTCTCCTCTCTGGGCAATGCAAAGATTAACTGAGTAAGTTTCCTTTCCTCAAAGAAGATGCTGTCTAGTGCTGCAGATGACATGTACACAGATTTTTATGGTACAAGACTGTATGTCATGGGTGCATTAAACAAATTTTATGGGAGGCCACTGATTTGGACTGACCTCCTGCACTAGGTCCCAGCAGACCAGACCAAACTGAAATGGAGTCACTCAGGCTAAATATCAGGTAATCAAACTGAAGCTTTAAGGAAGCAGATGGATCCTAATACAGAACCGTTTTTCCTGAAAATAGAAGATTCCTGTCTGCCTGAGTCAGCATAATGTGGCAGTCCTCTCTGCTTTAACCCTTACAAAAAAGTAACCTGAAGTAATACATCAACCCATCAGATTTCTTCCCTATTCTGTTTCCTTGTTCCCACCTCATAAAACACACTGTTCTGCTGTTGTCCGGTGGGAGCTCTGATTCTATTTTGTAGAAAGAAGGCTGCCTCATTCATGAATGACAAATAAAAGCCAATTAGGTCTATAACTAAATTTATTGTAATTTTGTCTTTTGACAGTTGCAGTAAGCTGGCATAAGCAAATAGCAGTGGTCATTGAAAGAAATGAAAGATTTAGGGCTTGTCTCTCCCCAGTTCTTGGAGGGAATTTTTTTTTTTTTTTTAAATCTAATTCTTGGCGAGTTCCTGATACCTACTAGACACCCAGCGTGTTTGGTGAGCTGAACTTTGAGGAGTGGATGTTTAGTGGGACAGGCTTGCTCGCCCTGTTATACTGAGTGCCAGTGCGATGTATTTATTCCCAACCGTCTGTGCGGTCACCAGTGACTTTGTATGAAGTGAATTGCTTAATCATAAGCTGTCAGATGGCCATCAGCCTGCTCCCTTAGGCTAAGCTGCTTTATTCCAGCCAAACTACGAAAAACATTTGTAAGTTTTTGAGTGAGAAAGCATCTTATGGATCATTGACCGATTTTCCCAGTTAGAAAGCTTAGGCCCTGAGGGGTTGGATGAATTGTCTGATGTTCAGCTGATACCAGACGATGCCTGCAGCCCATGGTGTGCCTGTCACAGAGCTAGTCAGTGGCTGGTCTAGGCTTAGGGAATGGATGTTGTCACTCTGACTGCAGGTGTACGTGAGGTGGGCTTGGAAGGACCATCATGTTTAAAACAACTATTAATTTAAAAATATTTACTTCCCAGAATTCTGTGACACTTTTCTAACACTGGTATGTTTCTGTGGCCTTAGCCATTGGATAAGGATTGCAGTGACAGGATCTTCATCCCAGGGAAGTGGTGTCATGTGGGGCAGCTTAGAAGTTCATTCACTGAATTAACTTGTAGGGACTTTCCTGCCTTGTTTCATCATGTGCAGGTGCCCCATCGCCCCACCCTGTCCCCTTCTCCTTAGAACTTAAATCCCTGAGAACTAACTAGTAGCTGTAAGCAGTAACTTCTGCTTATACTGTGGAGTGGTCCAGTTCAAATGTAAAAGAGATAAGCCACCACAGGAGACAGGAAGTTGCATGTTGGCTTAGTGGAGTTTCTAGGTGAGTAGAGTTTTTTTTTTTTTTAAAGTTTATACCACTGAAAAAATTAATTGTGTACTGTAGAGGACTAAGGGGTTTACATATAAAACCTAACATTTTTCCCTCCACATGGGGATAGAGTAGCTTTAATGTTACAAGAGAGCATTCGAGAATCTTTAGGCACCTGCAGGACATGAGTCTTGCAAGAGACGCTCGCTGCCAGCTAATCTGCCCACTTATCATCCGTTCTGATATCAGGGACTCAGAGAAACTGGCATCAGAGTGAAGGGAAGGGGGGAAGTGAGGTGGTGGGGTGGTGGCAGACAGGCTGGGCTTCAGGGAAGCAACAAAAACTAGAAAACAAAAAAAGGAGAGCAGTGTGAGAGAAAGAAGATGTTTTCAGGATAATGACTCAGAAACATTTGCCCAGTTTCATGAGAAATCACAATGCTATGCTTCACTTTTTTTGTCCATATCTGAATATCTCAATGGGGTTTTGTTTTGATAAACATATTTGTTATCATAGCATCCCCAAGGCAGGTCTGAATCCTCTGTTTGCTGCTTAAGATAATGAAGCAGGAGAAATTGTAACTTCCTGAACGTCAAAGGCCAAGTTACCAGCAAAAGGTGACTAAGTAGCAGCCTGTTTTCAATTGTTGAAACACCACCCCTATAGGGTCTTTATTACTGTTTCTTTCAGGGTAGTGACAGTGGACAGGTCATTTTGGATGGTAGGGTAGACCAAATTCTAGTGTTTCTAATATATATGAAATAGCTTTGTAAACTGGCAAGTTCTGCCCATCATTATAATGGATAATTGTGAATCTAGAACTTCTTGAAAAAAAAACTGATAGTAAATGCTATCATCTCCCCTGGGTCTTACTTTAGGACCATTTAAAGCCTCAACTTAAAAAAAACTAGCTATTTTGGAAGTAAAAATCATCATCATCATCATCATCATCATCATCATCATCATCATCATCCTAACAAACACTTAGAGAGTCCTTCGCTGGCACTATTATAAAATATATTCTACATGCATCAACATATTGAAATCTCACAACCACCTTGTGGTTTAGGGCATATGTCTGTTCTATAGACGAAGAAGTTAGTTGTTTTAGCCCATTTTGTGTTGCTATAACAGAATTACCTGAGACTGGGTAATTTATAAAGGAGAGAGGTTTATTTGGCTTACGATTCTGGGACAGCTGCATCTGGCACAGGCCTCAGGCTGCTTCTACTCATGGCGGAAAGTGGCAGGCAGCCGGCAGCCGGTGGGTACAAACAGATCACGTGGTGAGAGAGGAAGCAAGAGAGAGAGAGAAGGTGCCGGGGTCTTCTAAACAACAAGCTCTCGTGGGAACTAATAGAGCGAGAACTCACTCATTAATCCCCCCCAGCCCAAAGGGAGAGCACGAATCCATTCATGAGGGATCCACCCCCATGACTCAATCAGTTTCCAACACTGCCACATTGGGGATCAAATTTCCACATGAGTTTTGGAGGGGACAACACATCCAGACTCCATCAGTAGTTAAGTAGTGGGTGGGTCCCAGATTTGGATCCCAGCAGGCTCCATATTCTGTGCTTGTAGCCATGATACTGTATTGTATTAACCCTAAATCAGAAACAAAAACAAAAACACAAATGCCGTCATCATCAAGCTCTAAAAAGCTCTTTGAAGACAGCCATTATACGATGATGCTGTTGGGCTATATGATATATGTTGCAATTGTAAATGTCTTTTTCAGCAGGTGATATTGTTTCTTTAATTTCTCATAGACAGAAAAATTCAGATTTCTTTTAGGAACCTAAGCTTGAAATACTCCACTGAAGAAGCAGTGTCTGTGCTAAATTCAATTTCTCTCCCTGACCCCTCTCACTATTTATTTTTTTAATTAATTTTTTTTGTGGGCTCTTAAAGGGGAGAGGGAATGGTTTTTAATGTGTCTTTTTCTCCTACTTGCCTGCAGAAGGCTTCATTTTGCATTTAGAGCTTACTAGAATGGTGGCTTCTAGTGTGTCTTCATTTTGCCCTTTAGAGCATACTAAACAGATAATAACAGTATTATGACATTCAGTCTTTACTCTAGAGAAGACAAGTACAACCCTACTACCTGGAAGATGGGCAAAGGGTCCACTGGCATCCGTTTAAATCACACAGATACATGTACATCTTCCCAGGACAATGATGAATCCACAGTGCACTATAAGAAATGGGATTAATACCTTCACAGATTTGTGTAGTGTGCTATCATTTGTAAGGTTTCTTCAAACCCTTTTATTTTATTTAAAACATGCAAACTATCTTAGTCCATTTTGTGTTGCTGTAATAGAATACCGCAAACTAGGTAATTTATAAAGTAAAGAAATTTATGTCTTACAGTTCTGGAGGCTGGGAAGTCCAAGGTCAAGGGACCTGCATCTGATGATAGCCTTCTTGTTGTGTCGTCTCATGGTGGAAGGCAGAAGGATGAGAGAGCACAAGAGAACGACAGAGCAAGAGGGGGCTGAACTTGTGATAACTAACCCACTCTCTTGTGATAACTAACCCACTCTCACAATGACGACATTCACATGTTTTCAACCTCATCACCTCCTATTAGGTCATGCCTCCCAACAGGGTTGCACTGGGAGCTGTTTCCAGCACATGAACTTTGGGGGACACATTCATACTATAGTACAGACCTCTGCAGAAGACCTGATAGTTATTAGTCTTGTTTTTCTTTTTTCTTTTTTTTTCCTTTTTGTCTTTTTTCGTGACCGGCAACGGGATTGCAACCCTCGGTGCCACGCCCGCACCTCGCTCAGCCAGTGAGCGGCCGGTCTGTATGTGGGATCCGAACCCTAGGCGGGAGCGCAGCCGTGCTCCCAAGCGGCGCACTGTAGCAGTGCGCCACCGGGCCGGCCCATTAGTCTTGTTTTTCATTTGAGTCCACAGAGGCCCCAATAAGTGGCTGGCCCAAGGATACTGGGGCCGGCCATGTAGGCTGTGGGGCTTGGTTCACAGGATGGGGAGGGGAGCTGTTCCCCTTGTCTGGTCCGTGCTGTGTTAGTGTAGGATTGGTCCCTCAGGCGTTGAGAAGAGGAAGGTGAAGTGGTGTGAGCATTGGGTTAGATTTGCCTTTTCTTTCCAACTCTAGAGAAGAAAGATATCAAGCAGTCTTCTAATCAGGAAAGCAGAATACCTGAGTGTAATGCTGCCTTGACTCGCCCAGTGTGTGACTTACTGTCAAGAAAAGAAGGGAGAGGGACGAATTGGAGTTTTTTTGGTAGCTGCCAGTTGTGGGGGCCATTGAGTGATACCTCTCGTGGCCATCTTTTCTCTCCTGGATTTTCTTTATGCTTTTTCCCATGCACACATTCATTCATTCTACAGAGATTAAATATTTATTCTGTGCCAGGTACTGTGCTAGGTGCTAGGGATCCAGAGTAATAAGCTGCTGCTTTTCTGAGCATGAGACCCTCATGTTTTATTGGAAAGGATAATTAGACTTTGTCTAGAGTTTTTATCATTTATACTGTGCTGTCAGAGCTAAGATTTCATTTGAGCTTTAAAACTGTTTTGTGAAGAAGCAACTGTTACCACATCCTTTTTGTCTTTCCCCTTCTTATTTGTCTCTCCCAACATTTTTGTCTTTCTCCTTTCTTCATACTTTAAACCTGGTATTCCTAAATATTTACCCACACTGTCCAGCTCTGCATGTAGTAATCGGATTTTAAAAGCTCTCTGATTTCTGGTCGACCTCTTCTTAAGTCAAACAAAAATTTAAAGCTCTTTGGTGTCCTATTCACGAGCAGCCAAATGTATTTTGACTCTATTTCAAGTCATTTCCAAAATGAGTCATGAATCATTTCTGATGATATATTTCCATTGAGTCATGGTGTCTTTAAAAACTCTTTTAATCTCTGATTATTGTATGGAATTTTGCGATTTAAATGCTAGATTAACTTTCAAAAGTTTTTTCTTTTATTGAAGAAGAGGTTTAGAAAATACCACTACTCAGAGGCCACAGCATTTTAGTTTTGTGTGATATGGGTGAGAAATCACCTTGTCTTCATAGAGTCCATTCACAGAAGCTAAGCCATGTTCATACATTTCTACTTTTTTTGTCTCCCCCCTACGTTTTTGTGTATCCTATATGTTGAAATGATTGTTACATATACTGTTGATTATCTATATATACCAATGTTATATGCGTATATACATATTGGACATTTATGTGTTTGCCTGCCTTTTCATTGTTTCTCCTTGGAATTTTCATTTCTTGGAACAAAACTTAGGCACGTGGGTATTTGCTAACTACAAATTTGGGAAGGCAAAAAAGGCTGACTTCACATTCTGTTTGGTTTTAAGAGCAAGAGCTGAGGAAGCAAGGCAGTGGGCCTTCCTTTGGCCTGGCAGGTATAGTAGGGGAACTTCAGCCATCCCTAGGAATCAGTTTTTTATAGCAGTTTTTTATACCCCAGCATACGTATTACCTTCTCTTTTGTTTTTCTTCTTTAAGGACGTAAAAGGATTTTCTGCTATAGTCATTGATACTGCTGGAGGTGGATTAATGGGGTTAATGATAATGTTTTTCATTTAAGTTGGGAGTGAGGATTTGAAAGGTATCATCAGATTTGGTTTGTATTAATTACATCCAAATAGATGTACATGAAATAGCTTTGATAATGAAAAAGTGATACCTATACCTCAAAGAGGAACATTTTTGATGAAGTCATTCATGGCTCCAAAACATTCCATTCTGACACATCAGCCATTCAGTAGAGGTCTTCTGAATGCCTGGTAGAGACCTGGAGCTGTATTCTTTACAGAACGGAGAGTAAGCATGGTCTCAGAGCCCTATATTACCTGTTCTCTGCTCTGCCTTTCCTTTATCTACCTGTTAAAAAATTTCTCTAGCATTCTGGCCAACCTCCCTTGCATTATTCATTCATTCATTCACTCACAATATTGAGACCCTAATTTATGCCAGGCACTATGGATGATACATTGGTGTAAAGGATAGATGTGGCCTCTGCCTTGTTAAAGCTTTCTGTCTAGGTAAAGAGATCATAGCAATACAGCATGAGAAGTGCTGTGACTGCTGAAACTGAGGGTGTTCCCCAGCCTGGCACCAGGTCACCTTTCTTAGACTTGGGCAGAAGGGAGGCCTGCCTGGAGGAGGTGACTTCTAAGTTGAAATTAGAAGGACTAAGGGGGTGAGAGGGTTGGACAAAGTCAGAGACAGGGAGGTAAGTTAGACGGCTCTTGGAATGTTCCAGGTAAAATGAATGGTGGTCTGAACTCAGGTAGATGTAGGGAGGGAAGCGGATGGATTTAAGATAGACTGAGAAGGTAGAATAGAGAGTGTGAGGGGATTGATTCTATTTAGGGGGATGTAAGAGAGGGAGATACAGTTCTCTGGTTTCTGGCCTGAACAACTGGGTAGTTGAGTGGCCTCACCCTTAGAGACCTGGTAGGGGGAATAGGTGAGGAAGAAGATGATAAGCTCTGTTATGGATGTAGTGAAATTTAAGTGTCTGTGGTTATTCCAAGTAAGGATTTCAGCAGGCAATGGGGTGTATGCCTGGGAATTCAAGAGAGACATCTGGACTGGAGATAAAGATTTTAAAGTCATCAGCTGGTATTTGGAGGTAGAGGAGTGAGAGAAATCACCTTGGTGTATAGCATGGCCTGAGAAGAAAAGCTGGCTTGGGATGGCACCTAGAAGGGCACCATCATTGCAGGGGTGAACATCAGGGCAACAGCCCTCAAAGGAGAGGGATCAGGGCCGGCCCCGTGGCTTACTTGGGAGAGTGCGGTGCTGGTGGCGCCGAGGCTGCGGGTTCGGATCTTATATAGGGATGGCCGGTGTGCTCACTGGTTGACTGTGGTGCAGACAACACCAAACCGAGGGTTGTGATCCCCTTACAGGCCAAAAAAAAAAAAAAAAAAACAAAAGGAGAGGGATAAGAAAAGTAAGAGAAGACAACCAAGAGAATGTAAAGAAGTCAGCAAGTCAAGAAGAAAGAACAGAGGAGAGGGGTGGAGGCAAGATGCTGACTAGAGGTGCCTGGTGTGTGTCCCTCCCACAGAGAAGGAGCAGGACAACTAATAGACAGCCAAATGCTGATGGCAGCATCTGCGGGAGAGTGCAGGAGTGCAGCAGGAGACCAGTGAGATCCATATGGGGCACAAAAGCCTGGATGACAGCATAGAGAGGGGAGAGAGGCACAAGGCCTCAGCCACCACAGCTCCACCACGGAGAATGGTGCAGGACGGACTTTCTCTTGCAGGGGAAAGGTAGGAGAAGGGCCCACACCAACCCCCATCCTTACCACAGGGGCCTGCAACTCCTACTGCAGGAAGATTCCACAGTCCTTGCAAGTCTGGAGTTGCCTAAAGTATATGCACTACATTGTTCCAGAAAAGGAGCACCCCCCACCCTCATGACTCAAGCTGATGCAGGATGGCTCCCTCTTAAAACCACAGCCACTGCAGGAGCATGCCTTTCCCTAGGGCTAGTAGCCACTGCACTTCCTTGGCTTTAAGGCTCTGCTGTCTTCCAAATACACTCACACCAGTGGCTGCAATGCCCTGATCCCAGCAGCTTGGAGCCTGGGCCTAGCAGTGGCTGTGGCTCTAGTTCTGTATACCTGGGAAGCCAACCCCAGGCTGGCTGAACTGCTGTACCCCCATGTACCTGGCCAGAGGTCAGACAATCAAGCCTACCTCTGGTGGACTGCCCCCCAACCCCCAGCCAACTGAATTTTGTGTACCCTTGTCCCTGACCCCCCCCCAAATAGCTCAAGGGTCCCTACCCTGATGAACACACCCCCAAGTCTGTGGTGCTAAAGTATGTTTGTGCCCTCCTAGAGAAGTAGCTGGGTGATTTTGCACTCTACTGTCCTGCCCGAGAAGCTGCTCAGCAGCCCTGACCTGTCAGACCCACTCCCAAAACACCAGCAGAAGGACAACCTTACACTGGCCCTGAGAAGTGGCTCAGAGGACCGGTCCCTGGCAGACCCATACCCAGCTGGCCGAGCCAAAGCATGCCTATACCCCAAGCTCAGGGAAACAACTTAGCTGTCATGCCCCTGGAAGGCCTTCCCCTGAGTCTTTGAGCCATTGCATACCAGCACATCCAGTGAGAAATAAGCTAGCTGTTGTGCCCCTGAAAGGCCCACTCCCAGTCAGAAAATCAGCACAGTGACCCTGACCCTTGGCATAACAGTCTCAGACACCCTGACATGCCACACACCCATACTCCCAGCCTGAGAAATAGCCCAACAATTCCATCCCAGTGAACAAGGTCCTGAGATGACTAACTCACAGTGTGCATGCACACACCCCTAGCCAGAGAACCACCCCAGTGAGCCCATCCCTGGCAGAACTGTGCCACTGACACCACAAACCTCCCAAGCCTAGGCCACTGAGGCACTTGCAGAAATAGTGAGCCTGGATTATAGCTGAAGAAACCACATAGATTCTATGCCACCGCACCCATCCAGAACAAAATCAATGTACCCTACCCAATTGAAACCCTAGGACACATTTACAGGTGGAAGTCTTTCCCTATGCAAGCTACTCTACAAAACTCAAAGAGGTGATTGTTCCACTGTATGCACAGATATCAATGCAGGGAAAGAACAAACATGAAAAAACAAGGAGACATTACACTACCAAAAAAACACACAAATGCTCCAGTAACCTGATAACAAAGAACCAGAAATTGCAGGCTTTTTAGAAAAGGAATTTAAATTAACAATCTTAAGGAAACTCATGGAGACACAAGAGAATACAAACAATTCAATGAAATCAGAAAAAAATTATGATCTGAATGTGAAATTTAACAAAGTGATAAATATCATAAAAAATTAAACAGAAGTATTCAATTGAAGAATTAATTGAATGAAATAAAAAATACATGTGAGAGTCTCAACAACTACATTACAACTAGACTAGATCAAGCAGAAAAAAACAGTCTGATCTTGAAGACAGCTGTTTTGAGATAATTCAGGAAGCCAGGGGTGGGGGGAAGACTAAAAAAGAATGAACAAAGTGTACAAGATTTATGGGATACCATTAATGAACAAATATTCGAATTATGGGCATTCCAGAAGTAGAAGACAAAAAAGGTGTTGAAAACTTATTTAATGAAATAATACCTGAAAACGCCCCAAGTCTTAGGAGCGATATGAACATCCATATCAAGGAAGCTCAAAGGTCCCCAAATAGATTTAACCCAAAAATGTTCTCTCCAAGACACATTGTAATCAAGCTGTCATAAGTTAAAGACAAAGAGAGAACTCTAAAAACAGCAAGAGAAAAGCATCAAATTCAAATATAAGGAAATCCCCGTTAGACTAACTGCAGACTTCTCAGCAGGAACTCTATAGGACAGGTGAGAATGGGATAATATAGTCAAAGTGCTGAAAGAAAAAAATCTGCCAGCCAAGAGTATTATAACCAGCAAAGATATCTTTCAGAAATGAAGGAGAAATAAAGTATTTTCCAGACAAGCAAAAATTAAGGGAATTCATTACCACCAGATTGGCCTTACAAGAAATGCTTAGGGGAATCCTACATGTAGAAGAGAAAGAATGGTAACAACCATCATGAAAATATCAAAAATATAAAACTTACTAGCAGAGTATATACGCAAATTAGGAAGAGAAAGGAATCAAACTTTGTCAATACAGAAAACCACCAAACTGAAAGGATAAAATAAGAGGGGAAGAAAGGACAAAGGATATACAAAATAATCAGAAAACAACCAACAAAATGACCTTACATTATCAATAATAACATTGAATGTAAACAGATTAAATGCCCCAATTAAAAGATATAGACTGGCTGAAAGGGTAAAAAACCATGACTTACCCATATAGTGCCTATAAGAAATACACCTTACCTATAAAATCACATATAGACTGAAAGTGAAGTGCTGGAAAAAGATATTCCATGCAAATGGAAAGCAAAAGCAAGCAGGAGTAGATATAGCAGATAAATAGACTTTAAATCAAAGTCTGTACAAGAAGATGAAGAAGGGCATTATATGATGATAAAGGGATCAATACAGCAGGAGGATATAACAATTATAAATATATATGCACCCAACACCAGGCTACCCAGATATATAAAGCAAATATTATCAGATATAAAGGGAGAGATAGACACCAACACAGTAATAGCTGGGAACTTTACCACCCTACTCTCAGCATTGGACAAATCATCTAGACAGAAAATCAACATGGAAACAGTGAATTTAAATGGCACCATAGACTAGATGGATCCAACAGATATTTACAGAACATTTCATCCAACAGCTACAGAATATGCATTCTTTTCATAAGCTCATGGAACATTCTTCAGGACTGACTGTATGTTAAGCCACAAAACAAGTCTCAAAAAGTTCAAAAAAATGAAATCATATAAAGTAGATTTTCTGACCAAAATAGAGTGAAACTAGAAATCAATAACAAGAGGAACTTTTGAAACTGTACAAATATATGGGAATTAAACAGCATGCTCCTTAATGACTAGTGCTTCAAAGAAGAGATTCAGAAGGAAATAAAAAAATTTCTTGAAACAAATGAAGACAGAAACACAACATACGAAAACCTATGGTATACAGGCAAGGCTGTCTTAAGAGGAAACTTTATAGCAAAACCCCCTCCATCAACAAAATAAAGATTTTAAATAAACAACCTAACAATGCATTTCAAGGAACTACAAAAGCAAGAACAAACCAAACCCCAAGTTAGTAGCAGAAAAGAAATAAAATTTAGAGCAGAAATAAATGAAATTGAGACTAGACATACAATACAAAAGATCATATGAAAAGCTGATTTTTGAAAAGATGAACAAAATCAACAAACCATTAGCTAGTCTAAACAAGAAAAAAAAAAAAAAGACCCAAATAAGTAAAATCAGAAATGCAAAAGGAAACATTACACTGGATACCACAGTAATACAAAGGATCATTAGAGACTGTTATGACCAACTATATGCCAATAAATCTGAAAACCTACAGCAAATGGAAAAATTTCTGGGCACATATATCCTACCAAGATTGAACCAAAAAGAAATAGAAAACCTGAATAGACAAATAACAACTAACAAGATTGAATCAGTAATAAAAACTGTCCCCCAGAAGAAAAGCCCTGGATCAGATGGCTTTACTGCTGAATTCTACCACACTTTTAAAGAAGAACTAATACCAGTACTTCTCAAACTATTTAAAAAATTTGAAGTAGACGGAATTCTTCCAAACTTATTTCATGACGCCAGCATTACCCTGATACGAAAACCAGGCAATGACACATCAAAAAAAGAAAACTACAGGCCAATATCCCTGATGAACATAGATGCAGAAATCCTTAATAAAATACTCACAAACCAAATCCTAGCAACAGCACATCAAAAAGATTATGCACCATTATCAAGAGGACTTTATCCCAGGGATGCAAGAATGGTTCCATATACTTAAATCAAGAAATGTGGTACTTCACATCAGGAGAATGAAAGAAACAAACCATACAAACTACTTAATAGATGCAGAAAAAGCATTTGATAAAATTCAACATCTCTTCATGATAAAATCTCTTAACAAATTAGGTGTAGAAGGAAAGTATCTTAACACAATAAAGGCCATATATGACAAATGCACAGCTAACATTATACTTTCAGCTTTTCTCTTGAGAACTGGAACAAGACAAGGACGCCCACTCTCACCAATATTATTTAACACAGTACTAGAAGTCCTAGCCAGAGCAATTAGGCAAAAGAAAGCAAGAAAGGGCATCCAAATTGGAAAGGAGAAAGCCAAATTACCCCTGTTTGCAGATCACATGATTTTATATAGAGAGAAACCTAATACCTTTACTAGAAACCTCCTAGATCTGATAAACAAATTCAGTAAAGTTGCAGGATGGAAAATTAACATTCAGGAATCAGTAGCATTTCTATATACCACCAAGGAACTAGTGGAAAAAGAAATCAAGAAAGCAATCCCATTTATGGTAGCAAGAATAACAATGGAAATACTTAGTAATAAATTTAGCCAAGGAAGTGAAAGATCTGTACAACAAGAACTGTAAAATGCTGATTAAAGACGTTAAAGAAGACACAATAAAATGAGAAGACATGCTATGTTCATGGATTGGAAGAATCAATATTGTCAAAATGACCATATTACCCAAAGCAATCTACAGATTCAATGCAATCCCCATCCAACTACCAATGACATACTTCACAGAAATAGAAAAAACAATCTTAAAATTTATATGGAAAACAAGAGACCCCCAAATAGACAAAGCAATCCTTAGCAGAAAGAACAAAGTGGGAGGCATCACATTCCCTGACTAAACACAAAGCTAAATAACCAAGACAGCATGGTACTGAGATGAAAACACACATGGACCAATGGAACAGAATACAGAATCCGTAAATAAATCTACGTGCCTGCAGCCAGCTGATTTTTTTTTTCCCCTTTGGATCGGTAAGAGGTTCGCAACCCTCGGTGTGGTCGCACCAGCCATCCCTATATAGGATCTGAACCCGTGGCCTCGGCGCTACCAGCGCTGCACTGTCCTGAGTGAGCCACGGGGCCGGCCCCAACCAACTGATTTTTGACAAAGGAGCCAAGAACATACACTGGGGAAAGGACAGTCTCTGCAATAAATGGTGCTGGGAAAACTAGAGTGCATATGCAGAAGAATGAAACTAGACCATTATCTCTTACCATACAAAAATCAACTCAAAATAGATTAAAAACTTAAATGTAAAACCAGAAACTATAAGAGTACTAGAATAAAACACAGGGGAAATGCTTCAGGATACAGGACCTGGCAAAGATTTTATGTATAAGATCTCAAAAGCACAGGCAACAAAAACAAAAATAAATGAATGGCATTATATGAAACTATAAAGCCTTTGCACAGTGAAGGAAGCAATCAACAGTGTAAAGAGACAACCTGAAGAGTGGGAGAAAATATTGGCAAACTATTTATCTGACAAGTAATTAATATCCAGAATATACAAAAACTCAAACAACTTAACAATTAAAAAAAAACTAGTAATCTGATTAAAAAATGGGCAAAGGAGCTGAACAGACATTTCTCAAAAGAAGACATAAAGATGGCCAACAGGTGTATGAAAAATGCTCCACATCACTAATCATCAGGGAAATGCAGATTAAAACCACAGTGAGATAACATGTCACCCAATTAGAATGGCTATTATCAAAAAGACAGAAAATAACAAATGCCAACAAAGATGCTGAGAATGGGGAATTCATGCATTGTTTGTGGGGATGTAAATTAGTACAGCTATTATGGAACACAGTACAGAGGTTTCTCCAAAAAGACCAATGGAACAGAATAGAGGATCTGGAAATAAATCCACGTGCCTACAGCCAACTGATTTTTGACAAAGGGTCCAAATAACAAATAACAAAGGTTATTCATAGAAAAACTACAAATAGAACTACTGTATGATTCAGCAATTTCACTACTGGGTATTTATCCAAAGGAATGGCAATCGACATGTTGAAGGGACACCTGCACTCCCATCACGTGTATCGGGGCTCTATTCACAATAGCCAAGATATGGAACCAACTTAAATGTCCATCAATGGATGACTGGGTAAAGAAAATGTGGCATATATATACAATGGAATACTACTCAGCCATAAGTAAAATGAAATTCTGCCATTTGCAGCAACATGGATGAGCTTAGTGAAAATTATGTTAAGTGAAGTAAGCCAGGCACAGATAGAGAAATACTGCATGTTCTCATTGATATGTGGAAGCTAAAGAAGTTGATTTCACAGAAGTAGAGAGTAGAATAGTGGTTACTGGAGACTGGTAAGGGGCGGGGGGATAGGGAGAAGACGGTCAATGGATACAAAATTGCAGCTAGATAGGAAGAATGAGATCTAGTGCTCTATAGTACTGTAGAGAGGCTGCAGTTAACTACAAATTACTGTATAACTTCAAGTAGCTAGTTGAGAGGGTTTTGAATGTTCCCAACACAAAGAGGTGACAAATGTTAGAGGTGATGGATATGCTAATTACCCTGATATGATCATTGCACCCTTTACAAATGTACTGAAATATCACATCGTACTCTGTAAATATATACAATTATCATGGGTCAAATAAGAAAAAAAAATTAAAAACAAAAACAAAAACAAAAAATCAGAGGCAGATGTATAGTAAATGTTACCAGAAACTGGGGAGGGTCGGGGGTGGGGGAATTAATGGGAAGTCATTGCTTAATGGGTACAGAGTTTATGTTTAGGGTGATGAAAAAAAAAAAAATTTTTTTTTTTAAAAGATGACCAGTAAGGGGATCTTAACCCTTGACTTGGTGTTATCAGCACCACGCACTCCCAAGTGAGCCACGGGCCGGCCCTGAAAAATTTTTTGAAATAGAAACAGCATTGCGAATGTAATTAATTCCACATAATTGTATGTTTAAAAATGGTGAAAAGGGCAAATCTTATGTTATAAATATTTTACCACAATAAAAAAATGCTATGAGATAAAACAAAACAAAACAAAACAAAAAAAAAAAAAGAAAAGAAAAAGAAAAAAAATATGCCATATCTTTTAGCATAAAAATAAATAAAGGAAAAAAAAAAAAAAGAAAAGAAAAAGAAAAAAAATATGCCATATCTTTTAGCATAAAAATAAATAAAGGAAAATAAAAAAGAAGAAAGAGCAGAGAATAGTGCTCAGTGTCAAATGCTGCCAAGAGCTCATGGCTGGCAACGACTGGATATCGTTGACTGGCTTTAGCAAACAAGGAGACAGTTGGCAACTTGGCCAGAGCAGTTGTAGCATGTTAGGGATGTGCTGCATCTTATTGAATGAAGCGTGGGTTAAAAATGGAGTATGATTTTAGAGATTCTTTGTGGTTACATTTTTAAAACACAAATCTCTCTACCTCCCTTTCTCCTGCGAATCTATAGAGAGACGGGAAGATGGAAACCTTAATAGGCACCAAAGAAAAACTTGTTCACTATTAAAAATTTTTTTACCTATTGTTGGTAACTTGTTTCCCACCTTTGAAAACCGTGTCTAGTTTGCTGTTGAGTATGCAGTTTCTTTTTAAACTGGGATGTGTAGTTTCTTTGACTCTTGGTACACATTGTAGTTTTCTTTTTATTATACGCACATATTTTGGAGAAGGTGATTACATAATAGGAACTCAAAATAGCTTAGTTTCTTGGGACCAGGCAGAGTCACAGATATTCCTATTTTGGCAGTCCCCTGTTGCACAGCAGCCACCAGACCTGGGTCCTTCTGCTCATAGAGTTGTGACATTTGCGCTGCATCCCAGCTGGCCCCACAAGATCGAGTTTATAAAATCTAAATGGCAATGTGTTTTATTTTCAAATTAAGCTTAGTTAAAATTAATTTTGTTTTGAGACTTTTGAGGATTTCACAACACACTCTGAAATAATTGGTCACACCCTGGGGTGTTGCGTAAGAAAATATAGCCCTGATTCTGCATTTTCCATTGTCCCCAAAGATCTTGTTCATAGTAGCGTATTAAAAAGCAAATAGTATTATTGGTGATAGGAGACTGCATGTGGCTGTGGAGGGCACTTTCTTTGGAGTGATAACATTTTTGCTTAAGTCCACCAGAAAAGAAAATGTTTAAATTTTTTGTTTAGGAGGCAACATAGGTTGTTGGGAAAAGAAGCAACTTGGGAATCGTTTCTTCTCTCTAAATAATCTTGTTTAACATCTTATTTTACCCCCTGGGAAAATGATATTTGTATTTACTGCCTCCTTAGTGATATGAAACAACTAAATACCATGTGTATGTGTATGTGGAGAGAGATAATTGCTTTTTTGTAAGATGACACTGTATAGTATTATAACACAATTAATCCAGACTGGTTGGGCTTATATTTTTTGATTAATTTTACTATTTCAAATGTGTATGTTTAAGAACTTTAAAATAAATGAGATTAAAAAGTGAGTAATGAATGTGGTATCTTCAAAGCACAGCCATAAGTCTAAATCTCATTTGGGAAAGAAGATGGGCTAATTGCATTTTACATTTAGGACATGTCAGTTCTTTGTTTATGTAGGAGCTTATTATGCATTTGGTAGGTGATTTTGGGGGAGGTCATTTTATCGTTTATATGCTTTTTACTGAAGGATGTGCAGAAAAATTGGTCAACTAACTCTAATTAATGCCTTTGAGCTTTTCTCCTTGCTACAGTGTTGGGTAGACAGTTTGATGGAACAAAAGAGATAATATCTAGCATGCATTGCAATGCAGTGACAGGCATGGTGCTAATCATTTGACATGTATTACCTCACTTAATTCTCTGAGAGTAGCTGTATTATTCCCATTTAACAGAAGAATTGGAGACACAAGCTAAATAATTTGGCTAGGACTGTACAAGTAGGGGTTTAGGGTGGGATTCCATCTGAAGCATTCTGACTTCATAGCTTGTACTCTTAACTCCATACCAACTCTCAATTACTATTGATTAAAATGTGTTTAATTCATCTGGGTAACTACTCCCTTTTACAGTAAACATTTGAAACTGTTAGTTCAGTGGCCAATAATAAATTAAAAGATGCTCACCCAGTAGTCAGGAAAATGCAAATTAAAAGTAATGCAATACTAGTTTTTCAGTAATTGAAAAAATTAGGCAGTTTTCCAGCATCCAATGCTGGCAAGGGTGAGGAGAAGACAGTCTTATATGTAACTAGTGGGAGTAAAAAATTGCTTTGACTTTTGTGTAATGTAATCTGGCAGTGTTTACTAAAATTTTAAATATAACATTTGACTGAGCTAGCAACTTATTTTATAGACATACCTTCACCAGTATGTGAGGATATAGGTACAAGGATTTTACTGTGCTGTTTGTAATAGCAAAACGTGGGAAACAACTAGAAGTTGTAGAATGGTTGAGTAAATTATGTCATATCCATAATATGGCAGGGGACACAGAGCTGAGAATGCCTCGTCAAAGGCAGGCTAGCTCCCAGAGAGAGAAGTCCCCTCGGGCCTGAGCTGGGCCTGCTCAGTGGCTCCTCCCAAATTCACATTGGTTAAGCCATCCCTCCTTCTTTGGGGAGGAGGGGGTCAGGGGATCAGGGTGTAGAGGTGGAAATGGTCCTTCCATATTTTCTCTCCTAAGGAATGGAGTGGAAATTACCCTCTCTCTATAAAAAATATAAGGAATGGGGAATGTTCTCCACACCCACCATACTATGGAATATTATGCAACTTTTAAAAAAAGTACAAGTTAGCCCAATATGATTTACCTTGGAAAGATGTCCATCTATTGTTGAGTGAAATATCAAATTAGAGGGTAGATTTTATACCAGGATTACATTAAACTAAAAGAGAAATCAATGTATATGTGATACCAGAGGAAAGGGTCTGGGGAGGTCCGATAGCCAAACTCAACACACCCCGTCCTCTACCAGGTTCTTGATTCTGCCATAGGAAAGAATTCAAGAGCAGAGTTACAGGAGGAAGTGAAAACAGGTTTAATGTAAAGAATGAAAAATACAGACTTCACAGGGCAAGTGCAGGCTGGCTCCAGAGAGTGAGTGGCAGCCACAGCAAGTTTAATACAAAAGAAAGAAATACACGCTGCACAAAGGGCAAGCTGGCTCCAGAGTGAACAGCACCCTGGTAAGGTCAAGTTTAACGTAAAAAGTGAGTCATACATACCTCATAGGTGAAGTGTGGGCTGGCTCAGAGAGAGCAAGCAACAGCCCCGTCTTCTTCCTAGATTCTACTTTTATAGTTTGGCTATCTATACATATTCATACTACCTAATATATATGCAACTAAGGAGGTGGTTCCCAGGTATGTAACCTAGTCTTGCACATGCTCAGTTGATCTCTTTCGGAGCATGCTCATCAGTCAAATTCCACTACATGCTTGGTGCTCTCTAGCACCCTCCAGTGGAAGATCATTCATAGGATAAACTTTTTACCGTGCATGTTCAGCACCAAGGTTACATAAGTCTGCCTCCTGTGGTCTCAATCTCTACATGTTGGTACCAAAAATAGGTGCCATGAGCCATCATAGCTCAGGACTCAGAGGTGGGGATTGAGTCCTAGGGGAGTGGTTTGAGACCCAGGGCAGTGGCCTGAAACTAGATCCCAGGGGGACTGAGCATTTCCTATCTCATATAGGTGAGGGAGTCAGTGTGAAAAACACACTGTCTTTCCTCTACACTCTTACCCAGCAGCAATCAGCACAGAAAACAGACTTCTGACTTCTCTGACCAAATGTGTGGGGATTTCTTCCCACTAGCAAACAAGCCAGCAATTCTCCAGTGAACAGCAGCTGGGTGTCCTCTAATGCAATTCAATTTGCACACTATCTATTTGGAGATAGCATCAGATCCCACAGGCTGAGGACTCAGTCCCCAAGAGTGCCTGCACTTCAGATACTAGTTGCAACTCTAGGCCTCTGGAGCTTCTGATCGACCAGCTATACATCAGGGTTCCCTCAACCCCTTCCTTGGGTTCGATCAGTTTGCTAGAGTGTCTCACAGAACCCAGGGAAACACGTACTTACACTTACTGATTTTTTTAATAAAGAATACTACAAAGGATCCAGACTAACAGATGCATGTATAGAGGAAGGGGTGTGGAGCTTCCACGTCCTCCCCAGGTGTGCCACCCTCCAGGAACCTCCATGTGTTCAGCTATCCCTAAGTTCTCCGAATCCAGGCCTCTCGGGTTTTTAATGGAGGCTTTATTATGTAGGCATGATTGATTAAATCACTGGCTGCTGGTGATCAACTTAACTTTCAGTCCTTCTCCCCTCTCTGGAAGTTGGGGAGGTGGGACTACAAGTCCCACCTTCGTCTATGTTGAAGCTACCCTGGGGGCTGCCAGCCATCTTTAGCATATGGAAAGACTCATCACTGGAGATTCTAAGGATTTTAGGAGTTATATGTCAGAAGACGGAATGAAGATCAAATATTTTTTTTTTTTTTGTCTTTTTTGTGACCGGTAAGGGGATCGCAACCCTTGGCTTGGTGTCGCCCGCACCGCGCTCAGCCAGTGAGCGCACCGGTCATCCCTATATAGGATCCGAGCCCGTGGCGGAAGTCAGTGTGAAATCCCGAGTGCGCCATGGGGCTGGCCCCCAAATATATTTTTTAACAATATCACAATGGGTATATTTGTGGATTTTTTTAAGTATAGAAAAAATTTTTAAAG
>NW_007731588.1:103805-116085 GCF_000696425.1 Galeopterus variegatus
TGGTGTCGCCCGCACCGCGCTCAGCCAGTGAGCGCACCGGTCATCCCTATATAGGATCCGAGCCCGTGGCGGAAGTCAGTGTGAAATCCCGAGTGCGCCATGGGGCTGGCCCCCAAATATATTTTTTAACAATATCACAATGGGTATATTTGTGGATTTTTTTAAGTATAGAAAAAATTTTTAAAGAATATATTCTGATCTGCTAAGGAGGAGGGCAGATGGTTGGTGTAGAAGGGTGGGGATGAAGGGACTGAGCATTTTCATGTACACCTCTGTATTGTTCAATGTGTTAAAATGAGCTTTTACTAATTTTATAATAAAATGAAATTAGGTAAAAAAAAAAAAACTCTTTGGCTTCTTTCAATTGACTGCCTTTGGATGTAGTTTTACTTTATGTCTCGAAGAAGTACCCAAAGTTCTTACAACATTTGTTCAGTCTTGGGAATATATGATATTTGCTTGATTAGCTTGGATGGCTTTCACCCATTCTATATGGACAGATTGTTTTTCCTATTCATTTTTAAACCTTTGAAAAGTTAGGTATGCAACATGCTACGCCTTTCTCGTTGTCAGGTCAGAAAGCAGGGTGTATGGAGCGGCACGGCAGTGTTAGAGCTACAAAATGCAGTCACAGTTTGTCAGCCAGCACATACGGACAGTCCATGAAAAAAGTTTCAATCCATAAAGATGCCATAGTTCACATTGGACATGTAGTTTTGCATCCATTGATATAGTGGAAGCAGATCTGTCTGTAAAGTCAGGAAACTCTGGCCATGGTAGCCTTTTCCCTCTGTGGACCAGTTTCCTTACCCACAAAATGAAGAGCTTGGACCCAGATGATTATGGATTGTCACAGATTCTCTTGTCTATTTTATGCCTGATTAAAAATCTTTCATCACTCTAATATATGCTCACCAAACTGCCTCTTACTTCTCAATTAGCATCATGATGAGTTAAAGCTGTGGATCTGAGCCCTGGCTGCATATTTTAATTACTGGGAACTTCAAAAAAATTTTAAAAGGATGCCTGTCCCCTGCCCCCCCCAACTCACCCCCCAGGTCTGATCTGGAGTGGGGCCTAATATCAGACGCTTTAATTTTACTTTTTTAGAATATAGCTCCCTGGTTGACTCCAGGGTTCAGTGTTGAGAGCCATTTTCTGACTTTACAGTTTGTAGCTAACCTCATACTTGTGGAGCTTTATAGTTTACAGAGAACTTTCATATCCCATTTAGTGCCCACTCCAATCTTATGGAGTAGATGTTATTATCCCATGTAACCTTATAAGTGGTGGTAGTCTCTCAGTTGAGGTAACTTTTTATTATGGCACCAGACTGAGAGAAGGTGACTCCAGGCTCAGCTGGGTGAACCTGGGTCACAAGAAAAATTTCAGGTTTCACAATTACATGTATATATATACACACACACGCACATACACGCTATATATGTATGAATACACATACATTCCATATTAAATATATGTTTATATTATAGATACATTTTATATATACACATTGTATACATTAGATATTAAATATATGTATATATTATACTGTAATATACACATATTTAATACAATGGTACTTCAAAAAGTTGGTGGAAAAATAGAATTAAATGGTAATATGAATCTTTCCATGAAGTTTTTGAAGTACCCTGGTATTAAATATACATATGTATGTATAATTATATGTACACATTATACACACACACACACACACACGCATGCACATGCATACATGTGCTGGTGGTGATCTTTATCTTGTATGAAACTTGACATACCCATGCCCCAGTCAAGGTTATAAAGTTGCCCCAAACATTTCACTTCCTCATTCAGTGGTGTCCCTTTCCACAGTGTGCACCCCTCACCCCTCTGGAGGCCCAGGGTTCTTCACTCAGACTGTTATTCCCAGATGGGTCCATCTGGCCACCTGCACCCGCTTTACTTCCATCCCACATCCAAGGCTGGTGGGGAATCACTGGAACTCACTCGGGACCCGAGTCAGGACACCTGAGTTCTAGTCCTGACTCTGATGTTCAGAGGCTGTGTGATGCAGGCCAAGACACTTGTTACCTCTGGGCTCTGGTTTCCTCAACTGGAAAATGAGATGTTGGAATTTAGTGAGAGGGTTGAGTTAAGTGAACTACAGCGTACTGGCTAAGCAGATGGGCTCAGGGACTAGACTCCCTGGGTTTAAATTCCAGTGCTGCCAGTGAGTAGGTGTATGATTTTTGTGTAAATTTCTTAACCTCTCTGTGACTTAATTTCCTTATCTATAAAATGGACCCCTCAAAGAACCTCAAAGAGTTGTGAAAATAAAGGAGTTATACAGGCAAAAGGACTTAGGTCCTGGCATTTAGTCAGCACTGTAAATGCTAGCTGTTATTATATTAGCATTTGTAACTGGCAAATAATGAATTAACACTAATGGAGAAATCTTATTTCCAGAGGAGGTGGGGGACAGCATGTCTGTGGACAGCGTTTTTCAGGACTCCTAAATGGTCCTGAATTCTATACAGTCTTCCCTGCCTGCTGGGCCAAAGATTATATGGATATGACTTATGGGGTGGGAGGTAAGCTGCAGGCAGATCCTTAAAAGAGATCACATACATATTTCAGGGTTTTTCCTTGCCATGGCTAAAGAGAGAGCATAATCATCTCCCCTACCCCCTTATATCCACTGGAGTCAGTTTTAAAAAGGGTTTTCATTCTAAATCATAACTAATATATGTGGCAAGATATTTGCAGAATAAGGTAAGCTCAAAGTCTTCCTGTCCAGTTAAAACTCTGAGTATATAAGAATTCTTTCTCTGGGAATTAAGAGAGGGGTTATCTCATTCTAGAGGTTCTGATGACCTACTCTGAACTGGTAAGAAAGAGGCATGGTATGATGGTATGTAAGTGAGACAGAGAAAGAGAGAGAGAGAGAGAGAAAGAGAGAGAGAGAGAGAGAGAAAAAGAGAGAGAGAGAGAGAGAGAATTTATGCAAGCCACAAAGAACAGTTGTTGGGAGGATTTTCCACCCTAGCAGCCTACTTCACATCTCCCTTGTGCAGCACTGAGATCTGGAGAGGCAACTGCATGCAGGGACTAGGCATCTCAGTTTGACTTGTGGTGCTGCCCTACAGCTGAGTGTTGGGTGGCCATTGACATTGTGTCCAAGTTTCCTAGTAGGTCACTGAGGGTTGCTGAGAAGACAAAATGAGATAATAGATGGGAAGCATGCAGAGTAACAGCCAACAGTGTGGAGCCCCTGGCACATAATACATGCTCAATAAATGCTAATTATTATTATTGCTTTAAAACTTGTGTGTTTGAAACAAAGGCTGAAGGTTAGTGAACCTTTCAATATGGATAAACCCATTACAGGCTAATGAGCTGTAGACAGACTTGGGAGCAGGGAGGCAGGAGCAGGAGCTGGAGGCCCCTCTCAGGAGCTGTTTCAGTGGCTGAGTTACCTCCAGGTGGGTAGGAGGCTCCAGCTCGGACAGAGGCTCACAGCAACCACACAGCCTTTGCTTTGGTGCTTGCTCACGTTCCATGTGTAGCAGCAGAGAAAAGGAAGTCTGTTTCATTCCATGTGATTGAGTAAAGGGTTTTTGCCGAGCAGTGTTGTGGGCTGAACTGTGTTCCCCCAAAATTCAGATGTTGAAGTCCTAACCTCCAGTACCCCAGAATGTGACTGTATTTGGAGACAGGGCTTTAAAAGAAGTAATTCCTTTAAAATGAGGCTATTCGGGATGACCCTGATCCAGTCTGACTTGTGTCCTTGTAAGAAGAGGAGATGAAAACAGACACACAGAGAGAAGACCATGTGAAGACACAGGGAGAAGACGGCTATCTGCAAGCCAAGGAGAGAGGTCCCAGAAGAAACCAACCCTGCTGACACCTTGATCTTGGACTTCCAGCCTCCAGAACTGTGAGGAAGTAAATATCTGTTGTTTAAACCACTCAGTCTGTGGTACTTGGTTATAGCAGCCCTAGCAAATTAATACAGGTAGCTACTAAATTCCCCCTGGGTGATAATATTTCTGGGGAGGATGTTGGGAGTTGATTGAAGCAGTATAGTATAATGAATAAGTTCTCAGGCTAGCTTTTAAACCCTGGCTCTACTACCCACTAATTTTGTGACTTGCACATTGTGCTTAACCATTTTAGTTTGCATTTTCCTCCTATGTAAAGGGAGAATAAACTACTTCATAAGGTTGTTATAAGGCTTAAACGAGGCATTTGTGTAAGGTTGATCACTGTGCCTGACACATGGTAAGCACTCAATAAATGACATTTATTGTTAAGATGAGGTGAAATATCAATTAAGAAGGTTGTTTGGTTATAAATTGTGCACATTGATTATCAGTCAAATAATATTTGCTTATCCACAAGCTTGGAAAAAAATGGGCTCTTTACAGATTTAGAAACATTTCTTGCTGACATTCCAAGGAGTGTGGAATGAAAGTATAACAAGGATGTCTTTGAAAGTGCAAAGTAACCAAAGAATGTGGTACAGACACTTTCTGGTTTTGGTACAGAAAGGAATAGCATTGTTAGGACTCTTCCCCGGCCACACTTATTTGTAGGGGGCACTGTGTGGTGGAAGAATGGCTTGCCTTTAAATAAGGAATTGTTTAATTAGATAGGTTTATCTTGGAGCATATAAAGCAGTGTTGCTAAGAAAAACATTCCAGGCCTGGACAGTTGCCTGCACCTCACTGGTGAGCCACTGGCAAGCCACTGTAGTAGGGGTGATCATTCTGGACTATTAATATTTGCTGTTTGTTAAAAATAGCCTGTTTGCATCTCTTCATTAGAAGGAAGGCAACGTTTTTAGCTCCTGGCACAGTACATTTTTACATTGGAAGAATATGAAGGCCATGGAACAGAAATCCCTGAATAATGCCTTTTTAGAAGCACATTAGAATAGAAAGATTTAAGACATATTTGAAAATTGCAGCACAGTTTGATTGTGGTTGGGTGGAATAAGAAACCAAATACTTGGGTATGTGTTTTATTTGCTTGCAGTGACTTTGAAATCTTGCAAGAGTTGTGGAAATTGAGCTCTTGCTGAATCTGTGATGTGAGTCTTGCTTGTGTTGAGGAGTCTGATCAAAACAGCTGTGCTCTACTGTTTCCTTATGCATAAGGGCCCACACAGTACTGTCATTGTGGGGAGCATATTGTGGGATGTCACAAATGAAAGTGCAGCTTTCTTTGCTGCTGTGAAAGAAGTGGATCAGTAGAAAAGTAAAAACTTTGCACACGTTCCTTTTAAATGTGGAGTTTATTAAAGAGCATCATGGCATATATTTCAATTCTCTTTGGCCACCTGCCTTATTACTCTTGATATTTTGCTGCCTCTAAAAAGTATGTTTTTCTTTAAGATGAGATTTTTCTTTTTACATGTAGACCTCTTCCTAACTGCTCCCTAGGCTTTATTTGTAGTAGGTGCTAATAAATGCAACCCTGAGGATAGAGCAAGTAGAATTAAATAAGGATATCTTTCTGGGGGAAGAAGAGTTGGATACCAGCCAGAAGCATTATGAGTTTCTTAGAGTATCCCAGTTGTGTGTATGTGAGTATATGGGAAATTCCACATGGAATTTTATGATTCCAAATTGAGAAAAAAATTTACAAAAAAATTTGCCTAGATTCCATCCTAATATAATAGCTATATATTCAGTTTTATATGTTATCTTGGCCTTTTTCTATATGCCACTGTTTTTTTTCTTCTAGCATAGTTGTAAATATACATACCATTTTATACTTTTTCTATTAGTTACAGCGAATGCTTTTCATTTCATTACAGGTGCTTTAGAATGCCCATTTTTAATAATGCCATACTGTTCTATTGAGTGGGTTCACCACTGATTACTATCCCTCTATTTTCCTCTACTTAAGTTGCTTTTACTTCATTTTGTTTTGCAAATGATGCCTCAACATTTTTTTACAACATTTAGCTTTCTATCATCCAATGAATAAATTTCCAAGAGTCAGTCAAAAGTTACAGCTTGTAGAAAACACTACCATATTACTTTAGAAAAGGATGGTAATGCAGGTGCATTCTTCGGTTGTTTCATGGGTTGACCAGTATCTTTACTAGTGTTGAACTTTAGATTCCTCCTTCTTTTCGGTACTAGAAATAATGCTGAGGTGAATATTTTTCATGCAAATTTTTGTGCATATTTCCAATAGTGGCAATAATGATGGGTTTAAAATTTACAGCCACAGACACACTATGCCAAAAATGTAACTTTTTAGTTTCTCCTTACTAAATTTAACGTGGCTTTCAAGCTACATTGCCATTTTGGGGCAACTCACTTCCAGTGTGAGACTGGTTACGTAAAAGGGTTGTCACCTCTTCACCCGGGGCTGATCTAAGGCCTGAGGAGTTTACAGACCTTCCTGGCCTTGGGGAGGGCATCTGGTCCTGCCGTGGGGGCTGTGCTGGCCTCTGCTCAGGTGGAGCTTATCCTTGTGGTTTTGGTCGTGGCCTCTTGAGGCTGGATCTGCTGCCCCTGCAGCCCCTTCCATGGCTCAGGGTGGCAGGTTCACACTCAATGTTTTCCTCCCTCCAATTGCATGACCTTTTCAGGTCTGACAGCTCTCATCCTGCCTCTCTGCTCTTGCCAGAGCCTGTGAGGGGGCCCGTGGGGGGGCCTATAGGTGCCTCAGGTCTGTGTACTTCGTCATCCACTCAGCCTCCTAGAAGCATGCTGCCCTGCAGGGCTGGCCGCCTCCCGTAGCCATGCTCTGAGAAGCCAGGCAACCATCTCAGCTACTGGGATACCTTCATCATTCCTCCACACGTCCCTAGGGATCCCATCAGTTTCTGTAGTCATTGCTCCCAACCCTGTACCCGCATATCGAAGTTCTGTCTCCACTGAAACTGGGGACACCTCTTCTTCAGACTGCTGACCAAACTTTTTATCTCCTATTAAATTAAAATACAGACAAGTAGCCCTTTCATCATTCAGAGTTTTTCTTCCTTCCATAATTATGGAAACTCTTTGTGTTAATTTCTTCAGCTTTGCTTTTGATTTAGGAAGACAAGCTTTTAGAACTAAACAGAAAAAAATCTGTCTCCAATTTCTGGAAACTGCTTTGACTTTCAGATTTGTCTGTGCTTTAGGTTTACAAAATTCTACTTAGGAGCTGGAAAACCCAGAGACAGACCCTTGATCCTAAGCTGTGTTGCTTCTCCCTTCGGAAGAAAGGACACAGGAGACTTTGCTGTCTGAATGTTGGGTGGGAGAGGGAAGCTGTACAAGGCAGGTAGGGAGGAGTCAGGGAACAGCATATGATCAATTTGGAGAAAGATTTGATTTCTTAAGTCCCAAACCAGGAACTCTTTTGCCAAATGTTACATCTCTAAATGGACACATTTTTTCCTCTGGGTAGTTCTGGACATAAGAAAAGAGACCCGGCAATCAGACCTCAGTGCTTTGGCCCTTTACCTAAGAGCCCCTGCTTGTGGGTGGGAAAGCACTCTTGCTGGTGTTAAAGGGTTGGAGAAGGAACTGCTGGGTTTGTCACTTCTAATATGATATGGGCCAACGGTTATCCCTTCCATCTTTTACACCTCTTCCAAACAGATGCTCTGCTGGGGACCAAATCTAAGTCTGCGATGCATCTTGATGTGGAATGTGATAAAATGAGAGCAAATTCACACACGGGTGAAACAGTAAATGTTTCTGTTCCCTTTCCCCTGCAGGTGAATTTCGTGGCTTGCCAGCTGTTTGCTTTGTTTGCTGCTTTCTGGTTTCGCATCTACTTAAGTCCTGGTAAATCCAGTTCTGATGTCCGGCATGCATTTGCCACCATTTTTGGCATCTACTTTGTTATCTTTTGTTTTGGCTGGTGAGTATGAGCCTCATAAATTCTAATATTTATCATTTGGATGTTTGGTGGCAATATTCTTGGCATTGCAGTAAGGTAAGAAATATATGGTATTGCAAAATACCATATTGCAAAATATGTATTGTAAAATTTTGTAATATTGTAAAATATTGTAAAAATCTTACCATAAAATAATGTGGATCACCAAGGGGCAGGAGGAATCTCTATATTTACCATAAGTACCTGGAATCAATAACTGACTATCCATTGGAAGTCAATGCAATGAATTTTTTCTTAAAATTAGTCTTCTACAGATCTGAACTCCCCACCCCTGCTTTGTAAATGGGATGCTATAGGTTTAATTTTTCCCAGCGAGGAACTTTTTGCTAATAATGGTAGCTATTGGTGTATTTCTTGCATTACTGCTAGAGACATAGCTGTTAGTCCTACATCTCGTCAGAACAGAACAATAGTTTCAGTGAAGGTCTTAGGGAATGTGAGTCATGCTATAGCAGAGAAAGCCCGTAGACTGGACTTAACCTATACTAGGTAAGCTGGGCAAATTCCCAGGGATTGGCACTTCTAGGGAAGAAGCTTTAGGAGCAACATTTCTAGAAGTACAAACTAAGAAAATTAGTGAATTTGTTCAAGGAATTGTACTAGAATACTGCTCCTTCTCCTCGAAGAAAAATTAGAGAAAGGATAAGTGTTTTAAATCAGCCACCAGGTAAAGGTCTTGGTATCTGGGGAAGCCCAGTTTTGGTACTGATACTTTAAAATGTAAAACAATAAAGTTCTGGAGAAAGAACTCTTCTCTCTGGACTCTAAATTGCATATATGAAAAATGTAGAAGCTTTCCATTTATGGATGCCTGATATTACTAGTGCTGCAGATGGCAGACTATGCCATGATTTTTTGGTGTCATTTCAAGATATAGCATATTAATTGCATAGAACAAAAATATTTGATTTATTTTCTCTCACATAAACATGGGGTAACTGATCACTTACTTCTTAGAGGGGGTGGAGGTAGGGTAGCAGTATGGGTGGCCAAAAGGTATGTTAATATGAAATACATTCCATGTCCCCTGCCATTATGTCTTAAAGGTACTCTGTGCATCTTTTTGTGCTGGTGTTATTGTGCTATGGAATCATGGTCACTGCAAGTGTATCCAATATTCACAGGTAAGACCTTGGGAATGAATAATGCAATAAGGTTTTTTGTGATCTTTGAAATGTATTTCCAGAGTAAAGATGCACCTTCCCCATTTGCCACAAGTGGAGTATCCTGAGTTCTCTAGGATATCACATGGAGGGATGGAGAGCCCTAAATGCTGGGAGTCTTCCTAGAAGGCTTTATGAAAAAGGTGGGATGTAAACTGGGCCTCAGGTGAGAGAGAGTATATCAGCATCAGGCAGCTCTCTTTGTGGTAGCCCCAAACTGCAAACAGCCCAAATGTTCACAATGGGATACTACTCAGCAAGAAAAAGGAACGAATGATTTATTTACACATGGCAATATTGTGGATGAATTGCAAAATAAAGATGCTGACTGAAGGAAGCCACACGAATTCTATTCTAGAAAATGCAAATGAATCTATAGTGACAGAAGATAGGAGGTTCCCGGGGGGTGACCTGGTGCAGGGAGATGTGGAAAGGATCACCAAGGGGCAGGAGGAAACTTTTTTGGGGTAAAGGATATGTCCATTATCTTGAATTCGATGATGGTTTCTCGGTGTTTACATATGCCAAAACTTATTAAACTGCATATTTTAAATACACGCAATAAAGCTGTTAAAAAGGAAGAAATATTTTTGGATGAAATATTATTTATGATGTTTTGATTTCATAGTACAGAAGTCATGTAATTCTACCTTGAAGGCTCCATGGTTGGATAATCAACCGGGATACCTGGGGTATCTGTTTTGCATTGTCTCTGTTTCCCATGGTCTTTCCGAACACTCAGTATTATCTCTGCATTTCAGGAACACTGGAATGTAAACTCTCTGGAAACAAAGACCTTTGTCTTGTTCATTGTTGTATCCTCTAAGCCTAGAACAATATCTGTTGTAAGTCAGGGCTCAATAAATATTTATNAAAAAAAAAAAATCCAAAGTTATTTCCTATCGGCTCAGGGAAAGCGTGCTAGCCAGGAAATCTGGGTCCTCCTAGCAGCGTGAGTTCGGACAAGTCATGCAGCTTCTCTGTACATCAGATTTCCTGCTTATAAAATGAGGAGTTTGTAGTAGTTTGAACGTAAGTTCTCTTCAAGACCGTGCTTTCATGATTCTTTGTAAATTGCTCTCCTTTCCCTCCACTGAGCCAGTAGTGAGAGTTCTGTCATATCTCTGGGAAGAGGAGGGGGAAGGTCAACATTTGCTGCCCTAGAGAATTAATCCGTTTCTGGACTGATTGCTGTTCAGGATTTGTTTAGAGAGTTCTTGGGAGTACCACCTCTGTGTCCTTCCCGAGCAGCGATGTTGGGCAGAAGTGACAGGCATCAGTTGACCTTATTATGTGAACCAACCGGAGGAGAACACAGTTCGTATCTCCTAGGATGGAGGCCTTATGTGAGAACTCAGTGATGTACTTATCAATTCTGGAATCTCCGCTTTGTGCCAAGTCCCAGGCCAAGCTCTTTTTAATATATCATATTTCATTATTTTTAATACATAAACTATTATTTAATATATCATTTAGTATATTATTTCATATTTCATTTCGTTATTTCAAATATATTCTTTCTAGGACAACTCTAAGGGCTATAATTTTTTTTNCCGTTGAGGACACAGGGGACCTAGCAGGGGTGCTGTATTTGAAATGGTCCTGAAAGAATCTGTCTTTTGAATCTGCCTTGAACCGGTTGGAGAAAGGGAGCAGGTGCTGGAGACAACAGGCCTTCCTCCATTCTGCCCTGACTTTGACTCTTAAGGGAGTTTTTTCTTAGTCATTTTGTTGACCATCTTCCTGGTTTGGAAAGGGTTCAGGATGAACCCAAGGAAGGGGGAAATTGTTTGTTTAGTAACTGTTTGCAGATAATGTTAGAGCACTTAAAATTATGCAGTGTTTTAGAGTTAAAGGAACTCCTTCACACTTGGTATCTGGCTATTCCTTGTTACTAAGTGAATTTTTATCCTCCCTGCTTTACTATTTCTTATTTCTTAGGTCAACGTAGTCTTCCTGAGTTATTTTAATGTGAATATGTGAATTTCAATATAATTTAATATCAGAATATACATCTTCCCTGTTTTATGACACATGTTTTAAAGTTACACCTTCTGAATTTGTGTCTGTATCTGATGGGCTACTAAACCAAAATGTGTGATGTGTTTATTTCAGTTCATTTCAACTGACAGTAATTGAACCCTCCCTATGTGTCAAGCAAAGGTTGGGATGCTCAAGGTTACAATGAGTTGGGGAAATAGACACACACATAAATAATTTTAATATTGTGGTTATGTATGTTAGCATGTAGTACTAGAGAAATACAGACAGTGGAGCATTGAATTGTGCTGGGGATGGGAGAGCAGGAGATAGGGTGGGCTAGATGGAGCAAGACTGAGCCAGGTGACATGGAAGAGATGACATTGGATCTGAGCCTTATCTGATAACTAGGCAGGTTCCAGATTGACTGTAGGATGGAGAATGGAGTTGTAGGCAGAGAAAGGAGAAGAAAGACATCTGGCCTGAAATACAGGATGTAGTTGTGGAATGTGTGCAGTCCAGTGTAGTTTAAACATAAGGTGGACATGGAGCATGGCTGGAGACGAGTCCAGAAAGGCAAAGTCGAACTCGGTGTGTGAAGCTCCTTGCACACTGTGCTCAGGAGTTTTGATTTGACTGGATAGTGGGATCCATTGGAGACATCTAACAAGAGAAGTATTCATGTAGTTGCTTCATTTGACACACAATAGTAGAGGGACAAGGGACACGGTGAACAAAACATACATGACCATCTTTGCCTTCATGGAGCTTACAGTTTGCTAAGAGAGACCGTAGTTAATCACATTGTCTTAGCTCAGGCTGCTATAACAAAGTGCCATAGACTGTGTGGCTTAAAACAACAGAAATTTACTTCTTAGTTCTGGAGGCTGGAAGTCCAAGATCAGGGTGCCCATATGTTGTGGTGAGGGCCCCCTTCTGGGTTGCAGACTGCCACCTTCCTGTGTCCTCATGTGACAGAGAGAGAGTGAGGGAGTTCTCTGGGGTCTCTTTTATAAGGGTGCTAATCCCAGTCATGAGGGCTTCACCCTTATGACCTAATTATCTCCCAAAGGACCACCTCCTGACAACGTCACATTGGGGGTTAGGATTTCAACATATGAATTTTGGGGAGACATAAACATTCAGTCCATTGCACAGATTATGACATATATTTATAATTATAAATTGATGAATGTTATAAATGACAGGAGTACTTATATAAGGACACATGTGTTGCTAGTCTTTAC
>NW_007731588.1:116633-121313 GCF_000696425.1 Galeopterus variegatus
TGATGAATGTTATAAATGACAGGAGTACTTATATAAGGACACATGTGTTGCTAGTCTTTACCATGTGGTGGTCAGGAACACCTCTCTGAAGAAAGCCAGGGAGTCATGGTGACTAAATGGTCATTGAAGCTTGAAGCAGACTAGGGCAGGTCCTGAGCAGAACTTGGAGATGCTACACTTAGGTGTAGGAAGATGAGCTGAGCAAGGAGCCTTGGAAGAATTTACCAGAGAGGTGGGAAGGAAACAAGGAGAATGAAGCCAAGAGAACAAAGTGTTGAAAGAAGGGAGTGTTCAGCAGTGTGGCGATGGTTTGAATTTTGTGAAGATCATCATGCAAACGTGATGGTTTCTGCAGAGAAGGTGCAGAATTTTGTGAAGATCATCATGCAAACGTGATGGTTTCTGCAGAGAAGGTGCAGAATTTTGTGAAGATCTTCATGCAAACATGATGGTTTCTCTAGGTCAGCAGCCCCCAGCCCTGGCTGTACGTTGGAATTACACCTGCCAGTGCATCTGGCACTAATTAAACTAGAATAGCTGGGCTGGGTCCCAGGTATCTGTACGTAGTTTGCAGAGCTCCTCAGGTTCCCTTATGATGCAAGGCTGAGAACCACTGTGGTGATGCTGGGGAGAAGAGAGGAAAGGCTCAGTTACAGCAGTGGGTGGAAGGTGAGGAGCGGGGTTGGACTGGGATGTGATGTAGATGGACCAGATAGGACTTTGTGACCAATAGCATGTAGAAGGGGAGGGAGAGGAGGAATAGAACATTTATTGAGTGCATTATTGTCATGTACGCTGATCTGATTATTTGTGTTTTTGGTTTCAGATACTCCTTTTTTGTAGCAATGGGATACCTTACAATATGCCACATCAGCCGAATATACATCTTTCACTATGGAATTCTCACTACAGATTTTTCTGGGTGAGTATTTTAATTTGTGGGAGAGGGGAGGGTGTCGACTGCTGACTTTAACTCAGTCTCTTGGGGTCTGTAAGCATTGAGCATGTGCGTAAGAGTCAACAGTGGCTGGCTTAATCAGTTGGTGCTAATGAGGTGGAGGTTGAAGATTTGATTGTTCTGTAGGACTGTTAGCTCTGCTATGTTATAAGGCAGGGGTCCCAAGCTACAGCCCAAGGGCCATATCTGTCCCACTGCTGGTGTTCATACAGTTATATGGGACATGACAGACACTTACTCATTTAGGTATTTTCTGTGGCTGCTTTTGCACCACAAGATCAGAGTTGAGTAGTTGCAGCAGAAACCATAGGCCTGCAAAGCCTGAAATATTTATTCTGGTTCTTTACAGAAAAAGTTTGTCAACCCCTATTCTGAGGCCCTGAGCATAGGGTTGGTGTTCATCTCTTACTAGTTAATAATACAGAGACTCTATCATACTAGCAGATAAATAGCTGCTACCCTGACTCCAGTGAGTATTCCCTGTATGGCCCCTCCCCCCATGATCCCTTGACCTCCAGCTACTGGAAGGGTAATACATGGGACAGCAAGGGTCTCCATGTGAACTGTAGAAATTTTGTCTATCACCATGGCATTAACCTGGTGTGCCGCCCCTCTCCTGACCTGGTGAAGACTATGGATGGATCAGTGAAAATTCTGTGTTGTGGAGGTTAGTTCAGGAGCAACTTTGTATGAGTCTTGAGGAATAAACACCAAAACAGAGTCTTCCTGGTGACACGTGTCTATTTTCCACCTTACCTCCCTAGGAATTTGGTTCTGTTCCCTGCAGGCAGCCTGAGTCAGGGAGATCCTGAGATCCCCTCTCAGGCTGAATTGCATCTCAGTGAGTGAGTTGTTGGAGATCAGGCAATGAAATGAAGGGCTTCCAGCTCACAGCTCAAGCCTCTGAACTTTGCGAGCTGTGCAATGAACTGTCCCTCCACAAAAAGGTGCAAGGAGGCAAAACGGTGTTGTTTTGGGACACAGGGACTGTTGCATTGAACACTTCATGACCATAGTTTGCTTTCAGATTGGTTTTTCCTGCCTCAGTTTTTCTTACCCTCTGGCCTCTGGGGTTTTACCTGTTTCTCTTCCAGCTGTGTGTCCTCTCCCCGACATGGTGGCGCACAATTTATCGATTTTTCTGAAACAAGTTTACAAACTTTATTTCATTTTTTAGTGATATGTATTGCTAGTAAAATATGGAAAATATGGGAGCAATAAAAATAACAAAATAGCCAGGAAGTTATAGCATTAAAAGTAATATTTTTGTTTGTGTTTTTTTTTTGTCAGCTGGCTATTACGTGCATCCGAACCCTTGACCTTGGTATTACAAGGCCTTGCTCTAATCCACTGAGCTAACTGGCCAGCCCAAGTAATATTTAAATGTTTTGTCAGCTGGCTATTACGTGCATCCGAACCCTTGACCTTGGTATTACAAGGCCTTGCTCCAATCCACTGAGCTAACTGGCCAGCCCAAGTAATATTTAAATGGGGGTTATAGCTTCCCATAGTGATTAATCAACAAATTTCATTTTTTGGTTGTACCCCAGAGCCCCATCGTACTTAGAAGAGTTCTTGGCACTTCATAGATGTTCCATAAATGAATGAATTAAATAGTCCAGCATTTATCAGTCCTTTTTTCAATGTTTCTAGTATTAACCTAAAGGAAATAGGTTAGAGAAAAATATCTTCAAATACGTTGAATTCATTCGGGAGTAAAAATAGGATTATAATCTGGAATGCATACATACCATGCAAGTCACGAATGCATTTGGTGAGGGAAGGTAAGAAAAGGCTGTTATTGGCAAAAAGAGAGAGGTTCATGTAAGGTTCTTGGAAACAGAGTTCTTTGGTTTCGGAGGCTAAGTCTGATTTGTTGTCAGTTCGTTGGTTGAGATGCTGCTACTGGGCAGTTTCTTCTCTGAGCATCCTACCTAAATCACCGCAGTTCTAAAGAATGTCTGATGATGAACTTTGTCACGGAAACATGTGCATACATGCAAAGCGGGAGTTGCATGAAGGACATGAAAAACCTGAAAAAATTTCTGACAGGTTTTTAGAAGGTCCTTGGAAACAGTTCTTGTCTCAGACAAGCAAGCACGAACCTTCTTCATTGTGCCTTTCCTGGCTCTGTTTTGTCTGGATCTCACAGAAAGTGATTTCATCAGCTTCCACATCAGGAGACTCATACTTATTATTAAACAGCTCCTCCAGCCATATTTGGTTGGGGTATTAAACAAAAAACTTTGACTTCAGCACAAAGTACATTATTACCTGTTTCTTATCTATATCATTTTCTCTTTTTATGTCTGGAAGTGCACATTCATTCATCCATTCATTTCTGCAAAAATTTTTAAGTCCCCAATATGCTAGGCACAATGTCAGGTGCCAGAGACATTGTGCACGCTAGGTAGGAGGAAGGGTACTTATTCCAGGCAGAAGGAAAGGTTCTGCAAGAGCACAGAAATGTGAGACAGGTGCCTGTGGAGGTCCCAGAAGGCCATCTCCCTTCTCCTTACCACCTCCATCCCTGTGTCACCAGGCCCTATCAGTTCGGCAACCTGGCTGTCACTAGAATCCGTCTGGTGCCATTCATGCCCACTGCCACCACCCTGGACCAATGCGAGTCTGCCACACTTGCCTAACTGGCCATCCTCCCTCCACCCTGCCCCTTCTCTAGTCCATGCTCTTCATACCCATCACAACGAGGTTCTAAGATACAAAGCAGATAACATTTTGGACCTCCAAACTCTCTGCCTCGTCTCCTGCCATCTCCTGCTCCCGTTGTGCATTGCAGGAAAGTTTAGGGTCCACATACAAGCTAGGTCTGTTCATGCCTCTGTACCTGTGCCTTGCTCGTTCCCCTGGTCAGAAAGCCCTTTCCCATCCTTCTCAACCTGTACAGCTCTTCACTTTTTAAAACCCAGCTCAAAGATCACTTCTGTACAAAGTTTCCCTGATTGCCACCCCCTCTTTCCACCTGACCCTTCTATCCTCACAATCATGCATTTTGGGCCAAGGCCTCTCACCTGGCTTTCACTGGCTGGTGCCACCATTGCCTATCAGTCATACTCACTTTGTCCCTGTTGCATGGGGTGTTTGTAGCTGGTGGCCATGGCACTTACTTCCCTCATCAATGGTGTTGTATGCTTAGCTAGTGTCATGTGTGTTTATTCCCAAACTTGTTTATTCCGGTTGTACTTATGTATTAGTGTCAGGATTCTCCAGAGAAACAGAAACAATAGGAGATAGAACTAGATCTAGATATATAAGAGGGGATTTATTATGGGAATTGGCTCATGCAATTCTGGAGGCCAAAAAGACCCATAATCTGCTGTCTGCATGCTGTAGAATCAGGAAAGCAAGAGGTGTAATTTAGCCTGAGTCTGAAGGCCTGAGAACCAGAGGAGCCAATGATGTAACTCCTAATCTGAGGCTGAAGCCCTGATAACCTGGTTGCAGGGGTTGTGGAGGTTGCTGGTGTGATTCCAGAGTCTGAAGTCCCAAGAAACTGGAGCTCTGATGTGTAAGGGCAGGAGAAGATGCATGTTTCAGCTTAAGGAGAGAGAGTCAACCCTTCCTCTGCCTTTTTGTTCTATTTGGGCTCTCAACTGATTGAATGATGCCCACCCACATTGGTGAGGGCAGATTTTCTTTACTCAAGATATTGATTCGAATGCTTATCTCTTCCAGAAACACCTCACAAATACAGCTTTTACCAG
>NW_007731588.1:121997-123607 GCF_000696425.1 Galeopterus variegatus
AAGATATTGATTCGAATGCTTATCTCTTCCAGAAACACCTCACAAATACAGCTTTTACCAGCTACCTGGGCTGGGCATCTCTTAGCACAGTCTAGTTGACACATAATATTAACCATCACGACATATATAAGCTGATTATATATGGATGTGAAAGGAGAGATAGTGGTTTCTCTAAAACTAAGTTGGGTCCTTTGGGAAACTACCATAACAAATTCAATATATTAAAAATAATTGCTGTTGAATTAAATATGGGTGAGAATGCTGAAAGGATTGGGGGTGCATTAGTCCATTTCTGTTGCTTATAACAAGTACCTGAAACTGGGTAACTTGCAAAGAAACAATATTTGTTGCTTATAGTTTCAGAGATTGGGAAATTCAAAGTCTAGAGAATACATCTGGTATGAGCCTTGTTCTTGGAGGTGACTCTTTACAAAGTGTCATATGGCAGATGGCTTGGGGGGGGGAGGTGCCAGGCTCTTTTTAACAATCAGCTCTTGTAGGAACTAATAGAATGAGAACTCACTCACTACCCCCCACACCCAGGAAAGGCGTTAATCTGTTCATGAAGGATCTGCCTCCATGATCCAGATATCTCCCAACACTGCCACATTGGAGATCAGATTTCAACATGGGATTTGGGGGGTCAACACATCCAAACTATATCGGAGCATATTATAAATATTAAGTATTCTTCACTCATATTGCTTTTTAAGCATCTATACTTTCTTTTACTTTCTCAGTCTGTGCTAGAGGAAATGACCCTGGAGGTGGTGGATGGGATTTATATAAGAGAGATACCATCATTCAGTAGATCCACACTCCAAGGAAAGGCTGTGATCTTGCATCAAATGAAACATAAATTTCGTTTATAACTCAGAAGACACTGACTGGGAACCCTGTACATGCCAGGCAGGGTTACAAGAGACAGGAGTGAGCAAAGACTGCAGAATGAATGTGTCAAATTTATATACAAAGTTAACACGTGAACATATTATGTGTACTGAGTTAAATAGTGTCCTCCCAAAATTCATACCCAGAGTCTGAGAATATGTCCTTATTTGAAAATAGTGTTTTTGCAGATATAATTAGTTAAGATGAGATCATACTGGATTAGGGTGGGCCCTAGATCCAATATGACTATTGTCCTAATGAGAAGGCCATGAGAGACAGACACATGGACACACTTAGAGGAAAGACAGCCATGTGCACATGGAGGCAGAAATCAGAGTGATGTAGCTACGAGCCAAGGAACAAGGATTGCCGTCAGCCCCTAGATGGAACAGATTTCTCCTCAGAGCCTCCAGAGGGAACCACCTCTGCTGACATCTTGATTTTGGTCTTCTGGCCTCCGCAAGTATGAGAGAAAAACTTTCTTTTGTTGTAAGGCACCCAGCTCGTGGAGGTTTGTTATGACAGCCTCAGGAAATGCACACACATTATTTTATGATTACATACCTTTTGATGTATTAACAACCGTCCCCTGTTCTTGGTCGTGTGGGACAAGAGCGCCTCTACTGTCCCCACCCCTGGCTGATCTTGTCACATCTCCCCCTCCATTTGTTTTATTAAAACCATAAACTCTTGAATAATTTTTACACCTTTTTTTTTTT
>NW_007731588.1:124539-131815 GCF_000696425.1 Galeopterus variegatus
TACAAAAAACTACAGAATGTTTGAACTAGAAACAGCACAGTTGTAGGGAATGAAAAGAAAGAGTGTGAAAATGGAAGGGCTATTTAGTTCTGTAATTGCTGAATGTCCACCTTATCTAGGTCTTGCAGGATACATTGTTGTTGTTTTAATAGATCATTGTTAAGCAACACTGTCTTTCCCCACCACCATAAATGCACAGTGCCTCGATGATGGAAATCCATCGTTTTGGATCATGTCAGTCAACTTAAACGGAGCAGTACCTACCAACCTGAAATTGACAAGATGTTTTAAATCACAGTTGTCTGAGAAGTTCTTTAGCCGTGTTTGTTCTCATGACAAGCATGGAAACAACCACAAGTTCTCTTTCAGCATGAAATTGATTTAACCCTACTATTTATTTTAGTTGAAATATCTTGTTTAAAATTTTGTCAAGAGATAAAGTAGTTTTTCTAAGTTGAACCTGGTGTTTTAAAGTAGCCCAATAGGTGGCTGTTTTCTTTTGAGCATGTGTGCAAATCTAAGTGCTTAGCACACTTTATTATGCCTTCAGAGTAAGAGCACAGATAGGAACTAATTGGGATTGGATAAGAATACTGTTTGTGTCTAAAAACATATATATAATATGCATATGTTTTTAATTTTGAAGAACACACAAAATTGTGATTTAGATTATCTTCAAGCCTGGGACTTGCAATTTTATTCATCATTCTAAAAGTAATCAAGTTTCCATGGGCTGGATTGGTGTTAATGGTAAGGTAACATACAAGACACACTTTTATTAGTGCTGCTAATACAATTTATATCAGTACATGTAGTGGCGAATGTCCATAATGTTTTCTCTGTGAATGTGGGCTGTTAAAGGCACTAGAACATTTACTGTTCTCCCGGGGGGAATCTTGTAACAAAGCTGGAACTTGATTCCTTTTATGTTTGTGATAATGAACTGATTCTTCTTTTTTGCTCACAGAAGGGTGCAAATCGTGTTTTCTTCTGAGTGCAGCAGCAGCAATAACTCTTACACCCTTTCTCCAGGCCAGGGCAGATTCAGACAGATAATTGCTCTCCCAGTTTTGGCAATTCGAGTAGCTCATGGTTTTTGAAACATTATGAAATGAGAACTCTTATGCACTGCTAGTGGGAGTATAAATTGGTGTAACCCTTCTGGAAGACAATTTTGCCATAAATTTCAAGCAAGAATTTTTTAAAAGTTCTTATCCCATAATGGGATAAATTCCTAGGAATTCAATTCCTGTAAGGAAATCAAATTTATTCCTAAGGATATTCAACTGTTGTCAATAACAGTGGAAAAACTAGAGACATCCTAAATGATCTAAAAAAAGGTGAATGATTAAATTATGGTATTAATATGCCTCCTGAAAATGATGTTTTCAAAAAATATAAAAACCACAAAACAAATACATATATCAAGATTCCTTTTTATTTTTGGTGACTGGCTAGTACAGGGATCCAAACCCTTGACCTTGGTGTTATAACTCTGTGCTCTAACCAACTGAGCTAACGTGCCAGCCCTCCATTTTTTAAAAAATGTAAGCATGTGTAGAAAAAGAATGGAAGGAAATAATCAAAATGTTAAGACGGTATGTCTAGGGGGACCTTTACTGGTAATTCTAATATTCATTTTGCTCTCTTATGTTACTATAATAATAAGGAAACCCCCCAGAATGTTATTTACATATATTTGCATACATATAAAAAGATTGTGGTGAACTGCAGCCAACATGATTGGACTAGCCATTAGTGTTCCCTGTTATCTTATTGGTGCATAATAGAAATATTACTTGCCTGTACCCCTTACTAATGGCAGAGATCATTTGCCCTGTCGTTCCTTGGACGATGTTTTCTTTGTGTTTTATGATATCCTGGTCACCCATCTGACCAGCTCAGTATGTTTGAATAATTGGTTTCTATAATATGAAAAAAGGATATTTGCAAAGAGATTCCAAGATTTGTTTATTTCATGTTTCTCCTTCAGACTGCTGCCAACTTTTCAATAATTAGCACAGTCACTTGCAATTTAATTTGGAGGACCCAAGTTATATCAAGTATATTTGGTGGGTTCCTGTCAAAATGGAGAATTGGTGATTTTGTTGTTGAGTGCCAAAGTATAGAAGTTAAATCTTTGAAAAGATTAATGGAAAGAGTAAAAGCCCGTTCTACTCTGACTGACCACTGGATGATTCTGTACAGAAACCAGTGAACTCAAATGAGTTCAGAGGAGTTCCCTCTGCCTTCAGTTGCAGCCCGAGGAAGCCTGAAAGAACTAACTGGTAGAACTACATGCTTCCTTTGCTGTGACTCCTGAGGTCCCTTTTGTGTTTTCCCGGCATGCTGGCGTATTTGATAGGAATTTGGGAATATTCCACTAAAGCTGTAATATCATCCTCCTCCTCTGCAGTTGTTTGGGGAGTAGGGGGTACAAGAAGGGCAGAAACAATAGGAACGTGAAGACTTAGGTCCTGGCATTTAGTCACCACCATAAATGCTAGCATGTCAGCTCTAGCTTGATGCTGGCAGCCAGAGGTGTGACTGGCTGGCTCCTTCAACACTTACAACGGAGGCTGTGTTATCTCGTTCCATCCCAGGTGTACTGGGACAGCAGAACTTAACCACTTTAGGTCCAGAGATTAAGGCAAAATAGGTAGGCTTATTGAAATATTGCTCAAAACTGAGTTTTTGCTTAATGTTTTAGAGACAGGTTATTTTTGATTGGGAGGTGATATGGGGAGTGGAAATGGATGAATGGGTATCCCTTCTGGCGAATCTCCTGGTCTGTATCAGAGGGCGTTGATTGTGTGTGTGTTGAGGGTTAGGGGTCGGCATTGCTATGTCTTTCTTTTTACTCCAAATACATCTCCATCTGCCTATTTTCCCTTATTTTATTTTCCCCATTATATCTCATTATTCAAATTAGACTAATAATCTTAGGTTCAAGAAAGAAAATATGAGTTTTTTTAAATTATACAAAAAATTTATACAGCAAAAGGAAAATGGCCCAACCTCAACCATGCTGGACTCAAACCTTGAATACAGACTGGTCAGATGGTTCCTGTGGATCTAAGTACAGGGCCTACGATTGATGGATGTGTACAAGTCTGAGGACAGGGGGTGGAAAATCTGAGAACAGCTCAAATTCTAAGGCCTCATTGTCCTGAGAAAATTCTTTGGCTGTGTCAAGGATCCATTTATTAATCTCCTTTTTTTGTTTTACCTGTGCTTATAGTATGTGCTTGTGTATACTAAATTTTGCATTTTTGCAAAAAAGGGACATGAATTCCAATTGTAAACCAACACATGTGTTTTGCATCGTTTTACGTTTTGACTGAAGTACAACATGGATAATATTTAAGTTTTATCTAAAGTCAATAACTCTAATGATTTGATTCCCAAGTCTCAGTAACTTGTGCAATCTAAAATTTTGCATCTGATCTAGCCATAAGTTTAAATAAATTCATCAGTTAAAACGTGTTCAGAGAGGACTTGCTCTGAGCGGGACAGTATGGTGCTCTTCCTTACACCCGAAGAAAAGTAAGTTTGTAAGAGAATTCTGAACTCCTTTCCCTTTTAGTGGACACATTCTAGTTCCAGTCCATGACTTTTTGCTCTGCTTTTTCACAAGTTAGTGGTACATTGTGTTTTGTAAACCCACAATTATGTGTGTGAGTTGTTTATTTTTATTCAAATTCTTATCGACTTCTTTAGATATTTAAAACAGAAGCAATATATTGTTGCAAGTATAATCTAGATGATGTATAATAATATTTGATCCATAGCTTTTTTTTTTTCCCCAAAAAGGACATCTTTTTTAAGGAATGACAACAATGTGTTTTTTACATAGATCCAATGGTACAGATTTCATACTGAATAATTAGTGTTTATTGGCAGTGCTGTAACTATTCAGTATTATGTATTGCATTAGTCTTGGCCCTCTGAGAAGCAAATGCCAAGATAGCAATAGACGGTTAAGATATTTGTTGGGTGAAATACCTGCCTGGGAAAGTGGGTAGGGAAATCGATGAGGCTGGGAGAGCCATCAGATTAAAATGGAGGTGTGACCCCTGAGAAGGAGAGAGGGAGGGAAGGAGGAGAGGTCTTGGACTGCAGTGCAAGTTCTGAGGAAGTTTTAGCAGGTTTGGGAGAGAGGCCTGCCCAGGGATCCCTGGTGCACTCAGTCATTGGCTGGGCGCAGCCTGAGGGGGGCGTGGCCTCGGCATGAACACGTGGGTGGAATCACAGCCAACACGATCTGAGAGGGCCTTCTCATGGCTGTGTGTAGGTGGATATTAGACTGCTCAATGTGCTGAATGTGTGCCTAATCATGGGATACATTAAATCTAACCCAAGGTAGAGGAATAGAGGAAAACAAATGTTATATTTCTACAGAGACAAAAAGTTATGTTAATTCCATGACCCGTTTTATCTCTGTACTGATATATCTATTTTTAGGCCCTAAGATGAAGTTATAAATTAAATAGAATGTAGGAACTTGGTTTACATATAGCATGGTCACCAGAGAGTGTGCCTTAAATGAAAAAAAATTATGTACTGGGCTTTGTTTAAGGAAAGCTGTTTCCTCACACAAAGGTGAGGAAAGGTTTTGAGTATTCTAGGAAAAAAAACAAAAAGGCTTTGGAAAGAAAACTATTGTGTTTTGAAGATAACATTTGGAAACTATCTTGAACATGATGCTTAGAGTGAGACTTTCTGAAGAAAAATAGTTCTGTTATGCATTCTGGATCAGAGGCCTTGTTGTTACGAGGGTGAGCTACAAAGTTATATTGGTCTTTGATGTAGCCATTTTTACTGGGATCAGAACCTCAGTGTTCTGGAAGAGCATTATTTTTTGATATAAAAGAGCATGGTCTAAGCGGTTGTCATCTCTGAGCATGTCTTGCTACACTAGAGTGACTGACTTGGTGGCTTGTTTGCCACACTTATTCTCTCCAGTACTGGCAAAGCACAGATTCCCTTTCCCTTTTGAGCGATCAGGCTCATTTCCTCTTCTCTTAGCCTTTTGCACAACATTAGGAATCTTGTTTCAAATGATGGCTGATGGCTGTTGGGCTTTTGCAAATGAGATATAAAGTTGGGCATAGATGTTAGGATCAAAGTGTATTTTTTAGCACTTTCTTTAAAATAGTTTATCTTATTAGTGTATATTTATAGTTTAAAATATTACATGCTTGTTATTTTAATGAGGTGGAAAGTGGGAATTAGGATGAGAAGAATTAGACAAGAAAGTGGACTCACAGAGAACGGATGAGTGGCGTTGATGCGTGTTTGGACTTGGCCTAAAGATGGTTTGTGTCTGGTCCCAACCTCTCGCACAGCTGGGCCTGGCCCGAGTGCCGGGAACAGGGGCCCTGTGGCATCCCGGCATGATCCCCGGGACGCTGTCATAGGACGTGTGCCAAAACCTCAGCCTTCTCTATAAATGAGCCATAAATCCGTAGGGGTAAGAGACAGCAAATTCAGTAAGAAACCACAAGAACAGAAATCAGAAAACAAGACTAGACTAAGAAGGTTTGAAGGAGAGTATGGTTATCAGAGTGGTTGGGTTTTATCTTGTCATGTCATTCTGGGCAATGGTATGGCCTGAATGTTTGTGTCCCCCCAAATTCTATGTTGAAATCCTAATAGTAGAGGTGATGGTATTAGGAGGTGGGGCATTTGGGGGTGATTAGGTCATGAGGGTGGAGAACTTATGAATGGGATTAGTGCCCTTATAAGAGAGACCCCAGAGAGCTCCTTTGCCCCTTCCACCATGTGTAGTTACTAAAGTACAACCATCTTAGAAGTGGGCCCTCAACCAGGCACTGAATCTGCCAGCACTTTGATCTGAGAATTCCCAGCCTCCCGAACTGTGAGAAACAAATTTCTATTGTGTGTAAGCCAGGCAGTTTATGGTATTTTGTTACAGCAGCCTGAATGCATTAAGACAAGCAAGAATAGAGCTATGAAAGGTACTTAGGACTAAGTAAGTCTACTAAGGTAGACTACTGGAAAAACAGGCGCCCCTTTTTAAAATTATGGCTTTATTGAGATATAATTCACGTTCCATACAATTCCTCCATTAAAGTGTACAATTCAATGGTTTTTAGCATACTCACAGAGTGAATTCACAAGGTGCACCTGTTGCCACAATTAATTCTGCATTTCATCTCCCGAGTGGAACTCATGTGCATTAGCCATCATTCTCATTTCTTCCCCATTCCCTCAGCCTTGGGCAACCAGCAATCTACTATCTTTTTTTGTGGATTTGCCTACTCTAGACATTTTATGTAAATGGAATTGTATAGGTTGTGCTGTTTTGTGTCTGGCTTCTTTCACTTAGCATGATGTTTTCAAGGTCCATCCTCATTGTGGTTTGTATCAGTACTTCATCCCTTTTTATTGTTGAATGATATTCTATTATATGGACACATCACATTTATTTCTTCATTCATCAGTTGATAGACATTTGGATTATTTCCTTCTGGGCTCTTATCAATAATTCAAAAAAGTTGCTGTAAACATGTTTTTGTGTAGACATTTTTATTTCTCATGGGTATATACCTAGCTGTGGAATTGCAGGCTCAGTATTTAACCTTTGATAACTCTATGTTTAACCTTTTGAGAAATTCTGGACTTTTTTTCAAAGATAAATGATCTTTTTAAATTATTATTTTATCATTACACAATGTAAACATTTTTCATGACCCTTTACCAATTTCTCCCTAACTCTCCTTTCCTCTCCCCCTTTCCCACCTCTGGTATGTGTATGTAAGTATGTGGGTTGGTTTCTGAGTTCTCTGTTCTGTTCCATTGGTCCAAATGTCTTTTTATGCCAGTACCATGCTGCTTTGGTTACTATAGCTTTGTAGTATAAATTGAAGTCAGGTAGTATAATGCATCTGGCTTTATTTATTTATTTTTTTGCTCAGGATGTTTGATGACTTTAAAAAATTAATATTGGTGTTATTTTTTTAAATTTTTAAATATTTATTTTTTTGCTCAGGATGTTTGATGACTTTAAAAAATTAATATTGGTGTTATTTTTTAAAATTTTTAAATTTTTTTTTCCTTTTTGTCTTTTTTACTGACCGGTAACGGTATCGCAACCCTCGGTGTCGCGCCCATACCGGGGACCGGCAATGGGATCGCAACCCTCGGTGTTGTGCCCGCACCGCGCTCAGCCGGTGAGCGGGAACTGGTCTTCACATGGGATCCGAACCCTTGGTGGGAGCGCCGCCGCGCTCCCAAGCGGCGCACTCTCCAG
>NW_007731588.1:132379-133314 GCF_000696425.1 Galeopterus variegatus
GTGGGAGCGCCGCCGCGCTCCCAAGCGGCGCACTCTCCAGTGCGCCACTGGGCCGGCCCAATATTGGTGTTATTTTTTGTTAGTAAATTGATTGTGTATAGGCAGCTGTATTTTACAAATACATCTTTTACTGTGTGTGCTTGTAAGAATTGCCTTTAGTAGAATAATGCATATTAGAGCATATTTGGATGAAGAAGCCAGTATACATATCTATCCAGGCAGAATGAGGGCACTGGGTTAGGGATCTCTCAAAGCAGTGCTTCTAACACTTTGTTCGAATTCCCTGGTGATCCCATTAAAATGCAGATTCTCATTTTCTAGGTCTGGGATGGAGTCTGAGCATCTGCCTTTTTAACAAGCTCCAGGTGATGATCATGGTGTTGGTCCTAGGACCACACCAAGTAACAGCACCAGAGAGACTGCCTAGTGTGATCTTGTTATTTAGTGTTGTTAGATCTCCTTTTAAAAAGTGATTTGGAAGGGAAATAAAAATGGCTTATTTTGAACTCAGTGCTTTTGCATTTTATTTAATAAACTTTAGGGTGAAAAACCACCATACAGAGAAATAAAATAAATGTTTCTTCTCGTGACATTTTTTTACCAATCTTGATTATTTTCTGTTCTCCTTCTAGGCCTCTAATGATTGTCACTCAGAAGATTACAACCCTGGCATTCCAAGTTCACGATGGTGAGACAAACGACCCTTCTTTTGGTTCTGAGAGTGAGCCTGACATTCCGAGCTCTTCTTTTTATACTACATTCACAGTCCAAAGTTTAGACAAGTGCTGGCAGGTCTCGCTTTATCTTGTTCAAAATTTCCAGGTCTCTTTAATCATAGCCTTTTGCTTTCCCAGCTATTATTCACTGTTTTCCGACTGAATCTCTAGTCTAAATATGCAGAAATATTTGCACTGAGAACTGTGGGTTTTCTGTTT
>NW_007731588.1:133779-134617 GCF_000696425.1 Galeopterus variegatus
TTTTTTTTTTTTGGCTTGGAAAATTATCTAATGGGGTTAGCCTGACCCTAAAAAAAGCTGAGAGAAAGAAGGATCTTCTGTTTGTGTAAAACTGAGCATTTTCTTTGCTCAGGCTCTTCCCCCAAATGCTGGAAAGTATGATTTACACTGTTAATACTGGGCTCCAGGGAAGGGAGGGAGATTATTTCAGCCAGGTAGAAGATTTCAATATGGGTTTAAGAGATGCCAGGTGCAATTAGTAAAAGTATATTCTGTAGATTTGCACCGCTCTAGCAAATACTTTTTGACTGTTGAAATTTCTTTGTTAACAGGTTGAGAAAATTTAGCTCCAACAGCTAGTTTTCTTGTTTTTCCTTAAAGCTTGGGAACTGATTTAATGACCCAGTGTATTCCTAGTTCATACTTGGTGATTTAGTCATTCTGTAGAGAACTGGGTAATTTTATACCTAGGATGGAGTCTTTCTAAGGTGACCTGCCAGCCTGGTTTGCCCAGTACTGAGAGGTTTCCAGGGATGTGAAACTTTCAGTGCCAGAATCAGAAAATCCCAGGCAAATTGGGGTGAGTTGGTTACCCTATTTGTACCAGAAACTCCACTAGGTAGTGGTTATAGACTAACGAGCAATATAAACCAATAGCTAAAATCAATTTAATTTCTGGGATTGCCAGAGATTTACTATTTGATGAGATCATAGGAAAAAATGAATGAGATAATGAGATTTCTAACACTTGCTTCATGTTTTGTTTTGTTTTTTTAGATACAGACTTTTTGCCTAAATTTACTTTTTTTTTTTTTTTGTCTTTTGTCTTTTTCCGTGTCTGGCAACGGATTGCAACCCT
>NW_007731588.1:136466-152762 GCF_000696425.1 Galeopterus variegatus
ACCTTCTCTTATTGAAAGCAGGTTTTGAATTGCTTTCACGGTTGGTGACCATAATCAGTCCTGGCTGAATGTCCAGTTTTCGAGTTGACATATTATAAGATAACACTTCAGTATCTTTGACTCTAAGTTAACGTATGCACTTTATAGGAAGCACACGTATGATTTGTTTGGGAGTTTTTCTGCTAGGGCTGAGTGTTAAAAGAAGAAAATTCTTCTGATAATTCTTTTATGCTTTCCCTGCATTCAGAGTTACATTTCCTCTGTTATTTGGAAGAGGAAAGTCCCGTATTTTCTTCTCCATTATATCTCACACCCATACGCTCAGCTTGTATCAGGTGTCTGCACCCAGTATGATCAGGAAGGTATTTAAACTGCAGTGGCTCACAAAAGGAAAGCTTATTTCTTTGATGTAGCAATGGATACATATACAAAGTGGTAAGAAACCACCACCTGGAAGAGATGGGGAGGGTTCTCTGGGGCCCATGTCCTAATATGTGAATTAAGTAGGAGCAACCTCTGACCTCTCCCTTCTTCAATGAACCTATTGAGACTTTCCTTCTCACACCTACTTATGGGTAGCCTTTGATCCAGGCCATTTTTTAAAAATGGAAAACAGGGACTCTAGGATTTGTGAAGCAGAAATAAATTACCTTTTTCAAATAAGTTTGATAAGACTCTTAGGATTAGTTATCTACTTCACGTCAAACATCTTATTTCTAAATTTTTTTCTTTTTCATAGGATTAGGTCGAAGACCTGAAGACCTCTCTGCTGAGCAGCATCGACTTGCTGTGAAGTAAGTTAATTGTGTATTTTTGAGCCCTTTGCATATCAGCATCTAGAGATCTTCCTCATTTTTTATATCTGCATATTATATGGATGTAATATCATTTATTTAATGAGTCTGCTGTTGATGGACACTTGAGTTGTCTACCAGTCTTTGGTTTTTACAAATGTTAAGTGATGAATAATCTTGAACATAAGTGTACTTATTTATTTATTTATGTATGTATTTTAAATTTTGCAATCCATACGTGTTTTTTTTTTTTTTTTTTTTATTATCATCATTTTTTTCCCCCTGGTGGCTGGCAGGTGTGTATGGGGATCTGAACTCTTGACCTTGACATTATTAGCACCTTGCTCTCCCGAGTAAGCCACCAGCCAGCCCCAACATAGGTTATTTTAAATGTGTTTGGGTATGGTTGTAGGATAGATTCCCAGAAGTGGGGTTGCTAGGTCAAAGAGTAAATGGCTGTAATTTTGTTAGTTCTGCAGAATTCTCCTTCGCTGGGGTTGTTATGTCTACTCCAGAAGTAGACATATGTGTCTGAGGCGTGTTCAAGAAACAGTTAACTATCAGTGCACATCAGCGTGATTAAATGCCAGCAAGAAAAATGATAGGATGTAGGTCAAGAAAGACGAATGTGGGCTGAGATGAATATAGGAGGAAGACTGAAGGTGGGCTCCAGCCAGCGTTGATGTTGAGTAGAAGGGGGGTGGGTGTTGGAAAGGAAAGGAGGCTAAGGTAGGAGGAGAAAAGCATCTGAGACTGAAAATGGCATGTCGTAGGAGCACACTGGGGAGTGTGGTGCAGCCGTGGGAGTGGGGGGCTCCTGCTGAAGGGTGTTAGGAGATTACTGGGAAAATTAAGGAGGGTCTCAAGTGGTAGAGGAGACTTCGTTCCTTTGTTAAAGGACTAAGAAGCAATGGAGAACCATTGTAATATTCTAATGAATCAAGTTCTTTGCTAACCATTATGGAGATATAAAGGAGATGTTATTTCAAAAAGTTCGTGGAAAAATAGAATGGAAAGGTAATACAAATCTTTCCATGAACTTTTTGAAGACCCTTTTGTGTAGGGTATAATTCCAGTGACTGGTTAGTAATGGCATTCCAGGAAGCCTATCCCTGCAATTCTATTCTGCTAGAAGAATAGGCTTCCTCATGTGCCGTTAAAGCACTACCCAGAACTGTGCTTGCTCTATAGATTTTTTTCCTGCCACTACCCTGGACTGTTGTCCAGGACCTCATGCCTGGATGCCAAAGCAGACAAAAGACTGTTACAGCGGTGGTTTTGTGTGGACTCTTCAAGTGGAAACTGGTTCCACCCATCGTTTGTTTTGTATTTATTTTGGCAATTGGGAGGGAGTTTTCCCATGTCAAAGCATCTCAGTCAGCTAACATTAGGTCAGGTTCCCACCCTGCCTTATGTTTATTACCTTCAGTCCTGCTGACAGTTAAGGATGCTGAGAAAAGAGTGCTTTCCAGTCTCAGAGTTGCTTTTGCCCTAACCCCACCCTGAGTGTTTACAGCTGTGCTCAGCCAATAGGGGGCGCCACGGAGCTCCGCACCTTCCCTGAGCCTCCCACCTCAGTAACTTTTCCTTTCAACAAGATTTCTCTCCTAGATGGATTTTATGGAAACAGAACAAGGAAAGGTCATGTCATGTATAATAACCTACAAAGATAACACCTGTGTTTATCATTTGCTTATTTGCAAATTTGGGAGAAAAATGAAAGACTGGAGCCTTTTCAACTTTTATACTTTGTTTATTTTCACAGAATGAAACCCTCCTTTTTGGAATACTTAAGCTACCTTCTCAATTTCATGAGTGTCATAGCTGGCCCTTGTAACAATTTCAAAGACTACATAGCCTTCATCGAGGGGAGACATACACACATGAAGTTGCTGGAAGTGAATTGGAAGCAAAAAGGTTTCCACGGCTTGCCAGAACCTTCTCCCACTGTAAGTTTCTAGTGCCAAGTGTTTACCCAGAGGTCCAGAGAGTAGGGTTTTGCTGCCAGGGCTGACTTTCACTAATAATTGTTCTAATTAGAAAGCCAAACAGTTTACCAGAAAGCTTGGCCAATAGCTTTTTTGTCCCATTTGTTTAAAATACCAGTATTGGCATTTATTTGCATGAGTCCTTTGTGTTGGGGCAATGGGTGTTTATTTAACAGAGAAGCTCATTGGCCTGGGATATTAATGCCATCAATGTATTAATTAATCAGCCAGTGTATAGTGCATGCAATGTGCCCAGCACTGTGTAAGTTAACATATTCAAATGCTATGGTGTTTTGCTTTTATGAATTGGAATTCAAATACAGCCAAAAGATAATATGTCATAAAAGGTGGTGGGGGATGGGGACCAGAATTAATGTGTTTTTTATTACAGACTTCACTTATTGCAACGGAAACTGATTTTACACGGGCATATCTGAAATTTGGTTTTATTGACTTTGAGAGAGTGTAAGATGGCTTTTTGAAAGAATATTTTAATTTTGACCTGAATTTTATCAATCTCAAATGAGTTAACATTAGGATAAGTTTTTGAACCTTACAAGTATGCTAAATGTATTCAGGTCAAATATCCTGTATGTAAGTGAAATCTGTAGTTAGTTGAAGGAATGATGAAAATTGGAAAAGGGAGGAAATGAGGATAATTTGAGTTAAATATTTAATAAATGCAAAAATTTAGATAAAAATATGAGTTGGGTATTTGAAAATTTAAGTGATTTACTAATCAAGTGTGAATTTTGAGATAGTTTTCACATATTTGAGTTCCCAGCACTTTATGGTCTGTCTGGTGAATCAGCTCCCTCTGCTTTATTGAAACAATCTGGGAGTGAAGTCACCATGGCTGTGTGGCATCAAAGTAACCACATGTGTTTCCAGGCAGTATCTGTCACTGTCGTGCTTTTGTCTTTCATGTGCTTTTATTTAGAAAGTAATTTTACCAGAGAGTCTTACCATCACTCTACAAGGAGACTCTTGCATTTTTGTGCACAGGGAAGGTGAAGTGTGAAGTTGTGTTTTGGCTAAAGACACACTGATGGGTGGGGACCCACGAGTGGGTGCCTCTTCAGTGTGTCGTCATTGAGGCCAAGTGTGGTGAGCACTTAACTGGGAGCCAGGCACTATTTACAGTACCTTGGAAACATCCATTGATTTAAGCCCCAAGCTGCCCTCAGAGGGAGGTGCTATCACTATGCCCATGTTATAAATACAATTAGTCCGTTTTTATGAAGTTGGAAGCTATAGTTCTGTTGAACATTGAATGACATTCCCTGGAATGTCAAGGAAACTGGGCAAAATCCCTTCATCTGGAGGAATTTTAGAAGTCAGCACATATTAACCCCAGAGCAGTCTACGCCTAAGCCTTCCTGGAAGGCTTTCTAAAGTTCCCCGTTACCTGCCCACGTACCGGCTCTGGTATTCAGCATCTTGCACAGAAGCCTTTGTACCTGAGCCTCTGTCCTCCTCGCAGGTGACTCAAGCCCATTTCCTGGGCTCTGCTGGCTACAAAAGTGGAAGGCAAATAGTTATTTCTTTCTGATGGAAAATTGCCACCCTGTAATGTTATTCCTTTCTGTTATGTTTTGGATAATAAAACCACCTACCTTTTATTGTTAGACTCTACTGATAGAAGTTTCTTCCATTCTGGATACATTCAACCTTCAAGTGTCAAAGGTCTATTCTGCATCTAAATACAGCGCCCAATCCCCATCATCAGGTCTGTGTCATGAGGAAGAATGCCCGTAGCCACTCCTTCTAGGGAATAATGCCACAGCAGCTATTGGAGCCATGTCACTCTTAACATGCCCTTGCTGAAACTCTTGTCCTCATACCAGTCTTCTGAATGGTTACATTGATTTTTTTCTCCATTTTCAGGGAGCTGTGATACACAAGTTGTGCATTACCTTGCTGTCTCTTCTTTTGTTTTTGACACTCACGAAGACCTTCCCTGTCACTTGCCTTGCTGATGACTGGTTTGTCCATAAAGCAAACTTTCTGACTCGACTGTGCTACTTGTATGTTGTCATGCAAGCCTCAAAGCCCAAGTATTACTTTGCCTGGACATTAGGTAAGTTGGATGGAGTGGCTCTAAGTGAAAGAGGGAAAATAGCCCTCCTTGGATAGCTTAGCCAGAACAACATTTTGGGTCACCTAAGCAAACAAAGTCTCATACATAATGGGAAGCAGTTGAGCCAGAGTAATTTTTCACTTTTCAACATAGTGATCCTCTCTTCCACCTTCCATGAACTCAATTATCCCTGATAAGGAGAAAAACAATCCTGGCTATTGCTTAAACCCAATGTTATTAACAGATGTCAAAACTTGGAAGTTTCTGCTTCCTCCAAATTTGGCCAGTCAGTGCAGTGGAAAGTTAGGGGAAAATTCCAGAATAATCTGGCTTGCTTGTAATTTTTCTGGGCTGTATGTAATGTGGGATGCCCACCGAATTAACTTTATCAGCACAAATGCTAATTCAGATTGCCCTTCCTTAAGAAACTGTTGGTTAAACTTTGTGTCTTAGAAGGAAGCTTACTTCAAGTGATTTTTTGTTTTAAGGTAGAAAGCTCAACTTCATTTGGTTTTACCACACTTTTTTTTGTGTGTGTGTGTGGGGTAACTTGGTCAGTATTATGCTTTATCTCTTTCCTTTCAAACATCTTAGACTGGAGTTGTTTAAAGCTTTGCTAAAGTGAGCAATAAACCCTTTTATGTACTTATCGAGACGGGTAAAGGATTTCGATAAGGCATGACAGCTGTATCCATTTCACACTTGAAACTCTCTCAGGAGTAGAAGTTTAACATGTTGGCTGAAAGTGCGTGAGCTAGTGCTTGGTGTCAGAGAGCAGGGACTGGCTTACTAAGTCCAATGGATTATTTAACTCAGTTCCTGGTGTTTTGCTCATACCCATGAATGAGGGAATAGCATGTAGTTGATTGAGTTCCCTTTTTCTCAGTCATGCTTCAAGTTTTAAGCCCCAAATTAAAGTTTGCAAGTTCCAAATTATTTTTTTTAAATTTATTATTTTTTTAATTGTGGCAAGATATATGTAACATAAAATTTATGATTTTAACCATTTTTAAGTGTACAGTTCAGTAGCATTAAGCCCCATTACCACCATCCATCTCCAGAACTTTTTCATCACCCCAAACAGATACTCTGTACCCATTAAACACTAACTCCCCCTTTCTCCTTCCTCCTGGTCCATATTATTTTTAAGGCCCCCCCCCCCAAAATGTTCCTGGACAAGTTCAGTCTAATGCAGTATTTATGGAACATTTGGCCAAAGAGATCTGACTTAGAACTTTTCTAAAATTTGCAATATGGGAAATTTCGTTTCATGTTACTTAGTTTAATTCAAGGAGTTCTTGCTGAGTACCAGGTTCTGTGCTATAAAGAATTAAAAGGTAAGACGTCTTCTCTCCCTTAAGGCTGTCACACTCAGTGGAAGCACAGACACACACAGCAGGCAGGCAGTACGCACCGAGGCCTGTCCCAGTGGAAATGAGGACTATGGACGGGCCATTGGGGAAGGCTTCAGAAGTCTCCTTTGATCTTACTCTTTGTTTTACAGTTGCTTTATTATGTTAAAATGATTATTTCTTTCATAGGTAGGCATTATACCTGCTATGGTTGGAGCTGAAACCCTGCTGGAACATGGGGCATATTTTTCTGTGTGAAATAATTAATATTTTTTTTTTGTCTTTTGTCTTTTTTCCGTGTCCAGCAACGGATTGCAACCCTCAGTGTTGCCCCCGTACCGGACCGGGGACCGGCAACGGGACCGCAACCCTCGGTGTTGCTCCCGCGCCTCGCTCAGCCAGTGAGCGGGAACCGGTCGAAATAATTAATATTTTTACTTTGCTCTAACCTGAATGTGTGTGTGTGTAGCAGTCACCTTGCTGGTGACTCAAACCCATTTCCTGGGCTCCGCTGGCTCCAGACGTGGAAGGCAAATTATTTTTTTTCTTTCTTTTTTTTTTTCCTTTTTGTCTTTTTTTGTGACCGTTAACGGGATCACAACCCTCAGTGTCGCGCCCATACCGCGACCGGCAATGGGATCGCAACCCTCAGTGTCGCGCCCGCACCGCGCTCAACCAGTGAGTGGACCGGTCTCTATATGGGATCCGAACCCTCGGCGGGAGCGCCGCCAGTGCTCCCAAGCGCCGCACTCTACCGAGTGCGCCACCAGGCTGGTCCAAATTATTTTTTTTTCTGATGGGAATTTGCCACCCAGTAATGTTATTCATTTCTCTTATGCTTTGGGTAATAAAACTACATACCTTTTGTTGGTAGACTATGCTGCATAGAAGTTTTCTTCTATTCTGGATAGAATTAACTCTCGAGTGTCAGAGATCTATTCTACGTCTAAATACAGCACCTAATCCCATCATCAGAGTTGTATCGTGAAGAAGAATGCCGGGTGCCTCTCCCTTTCACTACCTTCTGCCTCCTTACCCGTATTTTCTCTCCCCTTCCCACTGCCAAATTCTGAATCCCAGGCTTCTAGGCCAAAATAGCTCCTGATTTAAGGAGGGAAGAAAGGCCATTCATTGGGAAATCTGGTGCTAGGTAGGCTGTGCTGGTGGGGACCTGGGTGGGGAACGGTTACAGGGAACAGGGGGCTCTCGCATCATTTTGCCCTTTTGGGAGTACCCCAGGCATTTGAAGTATAGCATGTGGAGTATTCACATGTGGAGTGCTTTCTCTGTGGACATAGCTCTCCCCCGATACCCCACCGCTTTTTAAAATCTTTTTTTTTTTTGGTAGCTTCAGTAGAAACATTTCATTAATTTGTATGGCTTCAATTTGTGGTTTGCTCCAGTGTAGATTGTATGAACTGGTCTGAAATTAACCTTTGTCTTATTTATGAGTAAAGAAGCAATAAATAGTATATCAGGGAATATTTAAACTGCTTAACCAAATAATTGTTTTATCCAGCTCTTTAAAACACCATTTACATATAGTTGATGTACTAATTATACATGATTATAAATTTAATCCTTAAAGCTGGCCTGTTGATGAATCTCAGCTGAGCTGCACTGTGTTAGCCTAGCTGTAGTTACTGTTTATATTGAAATAATCTATTTTCTTTAGACTTAGTATACAATTCTGGTTGTTTTTCCTCTACTAATTAGTACTAATTAGTGAGACAACTTAAGCCCAGGCTATGTTCTAAGGATCACAAACTCCAACATATGGCTGTGTAAATTAATTTATCAGTAATAATAGGTTAGAGCCATGCACAATACAAGCAGAGCTAGTTTTGGACTGGCAAATTTAGAACCTCTAACCGCTCTGAGACAAAAACAAATCTTGGATAAGTGACCGTGGAATGCACTAAGCGGAGCTGGGAATTCTGACATTGTCTAACCGTGGCGGTTCTGAGAGTCAGTACTTGGGGTCCTTCACCATTTGTCTTTCAGAGTGCTCGCCCACTCAGATTGTGGAATCAGACTTCTAGAATTCAGATTCTGGCATTATTTACCACCTGCGTGATCTTAATGTTTACCTAACATCTCTAATCTCGGTCCCCTTAATAGGCTAATCATCATCATCATCTTCATCATGGCAGGTAACATTTCTTGAGTGTTGACTTGGACCAGGCACTGAGCTATGACTCTACACATATTTAATTTTATTTAATCCTTTCAACAGCTCTTTAAAATGAGTACCATTGTTATTGACCATTTTATACTGGAGGGAATAGGTTTCTAGAAGTTAGCCAACTCTTTTAAGGGCATGCATGTAGTACATTGCTGAGCAGAGATAGGAACTCAGCAGATTTTCCTCCAGAGCCCACCCTTAACACTGTTGTGATGATTAAATGAGAAATATGTATGAAGAGTTTTATCAAGTCCTTGAAAAATAATAAGCACTGAAAAAAAAGTGCTGCAGTTTGAATGTGTCCCTTGAAGTACATGTGTTGGAAACTTAATCCCCAGTGCAACTGAGCCGAGAGGTGGGACCTTTGAGAGCTGATTAGGCCATGAGGGCTCTGCCTTCGTGAATGGATCGTTGCCATTATCATGGGATTGGACTCCTGATAAAAGCCAGTTGGGTCCTCTTTTGTTCGCTTGTGCTCTCTTGCCCCTCTGCTGTGGGATGACTCATTACCAAGGCCTTCATCAGATGCTCGCACCTTGACCTTGGACTTCCCAGCATCCGGAATTGTAATAAATAAATCCCTGTTCATAAATTACTCAGTTTCAGGTATTCTGTGATAACAGCACAAACGGACTAAGACAGATAGTTATTATTATTCTGTTCTTTTAGGTCTGACCAGGCATGCCAGATACAAGGCTGAAGAAGGAATTTAGAAATTGTGATGCTGGTCAGTCCAGCTCTGGTTTTAGTTGTTAGCATGGATCTCAAAGGCTCGTCTCCCAGTTTAGTTTACCTTCTGTCATTCATGAATTTGTTCCCACACACTGAAAACCATTAGTTTCTTACTGGGACAGTCTTGCTTTGTTTTTCTTTTTCTTCTCCACTGAGTTTCCATCCATCACCTTGGGAGAATGACATAGAATGATGTAGAAGGACTCAGCACTATTCATCCTTTCTTCTAAAAGAAACCAGATCATTTTACAGTAAAGCCAAGCATAAGACAAGCAACATTAAATTATCAACCATGCCAGAAATAAATGAGACAAACAGAGCAGGTTGTTTTTCTTTAGAATAGTTCTTCAGAAAGTCATCTTGAGTCGGACTTCAACTCATGAGAAAAGAAAGATTTCTCTAAGATCTCCAGATCTAAGATTTTATAGTGCTGATTTAATTAGTTTGATTAATTAATTATTTTTTAGAGAAAATATCCTAACAGAACTTGAAATAGGACAAGTGAAAAAGAGAAAGAGAAAATCAGCCTCTTGGTCATCATAGTAAAAGTACGTTAAATTGATCAGGTCTGGGGCCGGCCCGGTGGCGCACTGCTACAGTGCGCCGCTTGGGAGCACAGTGGCGCTCCCGAAGAGGGTTCGGATCCCACATACAGACTGGTGCCCGCTCACTGGCTGAGCGAGGTGCGGGTGCAGCACCGAGGGTTGCGATCCCGTTGCTGGCCCCGGTCTGGTACGGGCGCGACACTGAGGGTTGCGATCCGTTGCCGGACACGAAAAACGACAAAAAGGAAAAAAAAAAAATTCATCAGGTCTATATTTGATTACAAAAGCGCTTCATTAAGGAATTGACTAGAGGTGAACTATTCATGGCAGAGGGACGTTTTCTCGTAGTTCAGTGGAGTAAAATAAAGGAGCTTTTAGATTGACCGTATGGGTAGGATGGCTTCGGTAATTGTGTCTAGATGTGGCCTCTATTGCAACTGGCCCCAAATTCACATCTCTAGCTCTGTTCTTTCTTTGTTTTAGGTTCTAAACTTTTCTTGACTGCATCTTGGTAGCTGAAGCTGGTATCCTACTCGTGTTTAGCATGTCCAGAATGAGCTCCAATTTCTCTTTCAGAGCTGCTTCTCCCCCTGACTTAGTGCTGTCAGTTAATGCCCTGCCATTTTTAGCGACAGCTCTTGGACCTCTACTAGGTCCTCTGTTTCTTCCAGTCTCTTGCTTCTGACCTTAGATACATTTCTACCTCCTTCCCTTTCTCCCTGCATATCAAGTTGGTTACCAAATCCTGTTTACTTCTTCCTTTTAGTTCTCAGTTTTACATTATATGACATCTAGCACCTTTCCTCTTACTTAGCAGGTGCTCACTACATGGTAGGGAATGAATGAATAAAAGTCAAGGTCACCAAACAGCCAAATATATTTTTCTGATTCACAATGGTATCGGGTCCCTTAAATTTTTTTTGGTTCTTTTTCCAGAGAAACTACCATATATGTCTCAATCTTGAAGCTAGACAGATATTTACTATCTTTTAAAGCAGCAATGTGATTTTTGTTCCATATTCTAATGTATTGTTTTAAAAACCATAGCTGATGCAGTGCATAATGCAGCTGGCTTTGGGTTCAGTGGAGTGGATAAGAATGGAAATTTCTGTTGGGATCTACTTTCTAATCTAAACATCTGGAACATTGAGGTGAGTGTATTATGCATTTGAATCAAACTTCCTTGGTGAATCAGACAAATGGTTTGCTTTGAGTGTTGTATACCTGGATTCTTCATCAGAGCATCTGAAGAAAAGCTGCTTTTGGGGTAATGCCAAGTCGAGCAGCCTCCCGGACATTTCATATCTCAGAATTTTTTTTCCTTCTTGTTTTTTTAAGATACTTTCTTGACAGTTTTAACGGTTCAAGAAAGAATGATGCAAAAAAATTGGAAAAAGAGCCAGGGAGATCTTTTTGTTACTTACATTTGTGTTCTTTCAGCTAGAAAGTAAAAATGTCACTTTCTCGTGTTCACATGCTACTTACTTCAGTCAAGAACGCAGACTGGAAGCTCCTGTATTTAGATCTCAGTATTGCAAGTGTTCTCTGTGCTTCCTTTGGAAACATTTATACTCCCTTTGCTTTAAAGTTGTCATGGTGCACAACTTTTAGGCCACTGGAGTAGTGTGATTTTTCTCTTTTCCTTTGTTCTTGGGCCACAACTCTCGGTGTCTTCATCATGAGAGGTGGTCTCCATGGGGCCACATCATTCTTGGTTTTTATTTTGCATCATAGCACTCAAAGTGGATAGGAATGCCACGTCTCAGGTCCTTTCCTCCTTGCAAGTGGAAGGGCATGATTCCCAGCACACAGAAGTATTGGTTCTCTAGCCAGGTGACTCATGTTTGCTGTTGGTTTTGGTTTTCCACCCACCACAGGGCAGAGAGTGCCACTGGAGAGTTGAGGGGCAAAGAGGGTCATGCATGTAGATAGGAAGCCACAGATATGTGGAGACTGACCACCTGCCACCCTCATTTGGTGGAAACTAGTTCAAAGGGAGACTTGGGGAAAGCCTCCACCTTCTTTCCCCTGAGGCTTTTTGCATTTGGATGGGCTCCAAAGGGAAAGAGATTGGCATTTCACCTAACAATATATGGTGGAATTTATAGGGAGGATTATATTTTCACTTCTTTTTTGGCATTGAGGCATTGCTACTTCAAAAGGCAAGCAAGCAGAAAGAATTAGAATCACTTAGACCTATTATCTAACTGAATTACATCATACTTTTAAACTCATCGTGCTATTTGGTTACTCCAGTCAATCAGACTCAACAAATATTAATTGAGCGCCCACTCTCGACACGGTACTCATTTTTGTGTAGTTCCAGAGGAGCTGGGGGTCCCTGTCGTGGGAAGCCTTGGCTGATGGGGTAGGGACATGGCCAAGGTCCAGAACCATTTCTGAATGAACAAATAATGCTTTACCCATTGGTTGCCTTGTGTGAAGCAAGAAGCAGTTCCAGCCTTCAGGACAACCTTTCTCATTTTTGAATGGCAATATGGGCTTCTCTTTTCAGTATAGATGATGTCAGATAGGGTCTGAGCATGTTACGACTTTCTTGCTTTTCCCGTTTTTTCTCTCCCTCCAAACTCATGGACGGCTGCCGACCATCTTGGAGTGCTGTGGGTGAAAGTCCTTTAGAGTGGCTCTCCTGACCTTTGACCATCTGCTACTCCACCCCAGCTGTGCACCCAAGACAGAATCCTTTCCCTGTAGGCATGCGTTCAGGGGAAAGGGCTAAGTTGTTATGTGTTGATTATCAAAGAAAACCAGAAAGAGAAAATTTGTATTTTCATTGTATTTGATATCATCAGGAGCTAAAGAAAAACAAGGAACTTTAGTTTAGTTAAGGTACCTGAGGCTGTTCTTATAGTATTTTATTAACCATTAGAAGAAATGAATAAATGAAACTCCTTAGGGTTTTGAAATAAAAACACAATAAAAAAAAGTCTATCTTCCATCTATCAATCAGATGATTGAATCTTCCTTTCTCCTCCTCTCCCTTCCTCCATCTCTCCCTCCCTTCCAAATGTGGCCCATGTAAGATTTCTTATGGTTGAAAAAACTTCAGCCAAAAAAAAAAAAAAGCAGAAAACAGAAAGGCACTTCTACTTTCTACCTTCTTTAGGAATTCTGGTCCTTGTATGTTTGTTTCATGCTTTTACCACCAGCCTTTGATATGACTTTTTTGAATGAGAAAACCCCGTTGATGGCTTATTTGGGGGTATCTCTTCCTCAGTGGTTGCTTTCCCTGCATTATTGCTAGTTAGGTGATATTTCTTTGTTTTCTTTTCTGTATTACGATCCCTTCATGCATAAAATCTCTCACTGTTCCAGACACAATTGAAAGCATTTGAACCTGTGTAGCTATTTATAGAGTTAACTGCACAAGACTGACCTAGTTTGTATATGGCCACATATTAAAAAGATGACAATTAAATTTAAGCTGTCTCCAGAAAGGTACCAAGTTCACATGATTACACTTTTCCTGTGGTACATCCCTTTTTAGAATATTTAGTTTTAAAATTCAGATGACTTACATTTTTTAACCAGAATGGAAGGGAAACCCACAAAACGTTCCTTTAGTTTTCCTATAATTTGAAAATAAATTTTGAGAAAAATTGAGACTTTGCAAGCCAAGGTTTAGTTGCAAAATAAATCCCATAAACACAAGAAAATTTTTACTGTGTGTGATGGAACAGATGATTTACTCTTGACTGTGAGTAGTCACTATCGAAATAGCATATCTAATCTGCTGCCAGGGAAATTCTGGAGAGGACTTTCCATTACTTGGGGTATTTTAAAAGCTAATGATAGGTGTTATTTTCTTCTTTTCAGACTGCCACAAGTTTCAAAATGTACTTAGAAAACTGGAATATTCAGACAGCTACTTGGCTAAAGTGGTAAGAAAAACAAAAACGACCTCATTACTCATGGCACTGGACTATATTTAAATGGGATTCCTTAGGTGAACAGGAATAATCTGCCAACAGTAATGTCATCTGACACTTTTGTTTTGAATTAACATCTGTGCCCTGTAAATGAAAAAGTCGAAATACAATGATTTGAGAAGGTAATAATGTAGCACATTTATTTTATGACTTAATGTTACCATTACTGTGTACCAGGCACTCATTTAAACCTCCCATCAATCCCATGAGATTTATGCCCATTTTACAGATGAAGAGAGTGAGACACAGAGAGGTTATTTATCTTTTCCAAAGTCACACAGCTAATGAGTGATAGCAGTGAGCCCAAATAGTCTGTGCTGCCTCTTACCTAGAGGAGAGTCTATTGCTCAGATGCCAAGGAGGGTCAATGTCAGCATCAAATCACTGATGATTGCTGTGTTCATCCCTGGCATTAAAAGTTTTATGATACCCCAGATGTTTATGTTTTTTAAATTTGTATTTTTGTTGATATTTCTCTGTCCTTTTGTTTTTCTACATGTTCCAAAATTAGAGGCGTTGCTTATTATGGAACTAATAATGTTATCCTTGAAGTAGCAAACTCTACCTAATGAATATGCCTATCATAAAAGTGAAGGGAGAGTATTAAAATGTTAAGCTTTTAAGCAGATTATACTGTTTTTGGTGAGTAGCATCTTTCATAGGTCAAAACATTGGGATAAAAGAACAGACGATGTGTAGCAACTCCTCCGAAGTAAGCTCTGGATTATTTTCTACAAATTGATTCGAGCATGCAAAATTTTGAAATTTTAGCCTTAACATTGTAGCTATTAATTAATAGTGCAAAGGATTTAAACATAAACCTCTATTTCTTTACACTGAGTAATACCAATGTGCTAAGAGTTATACAGTCTTCGTTACGAGTCTGCATTCTAAGATGACTGAACATACCTGTGTACACATAAAGAATGAAAAGAATCTTAAAAAATCATTTTATAAAATGAAGTATTTCATTCATACAAAAAGATACAAAGAGTAAGAAACAAATACTTATGTACCTACTCCTCATTTAAAAAACAGACATTACAAATGGGGTCTCAGTCCCCTATTTATCTTCCCAAATGCATTTTCTTTCTTCTTGGGAAGAGGGGGCCATAATCCTTAGTTTGGGTTTTAATCAGTTATTGACAACCCATGCTGGATTGTTGTTAAGTGTTTGGATTATTATTTTATTTTTGATTTGGGTCCTTTCATTGAGTAAACCGTGAAGTGACTTCCTTAGAGAGCCATTAGAGATTTATAGACTGAGTTTGGGGATAAATATGCTATCACTTCATTTTAATAAACAACCAAAACCCAAAGATCTTCAGGGTACTGGCTGACATTTTTCTAGATTTTCACAGTATCACTCTTTAAGGCAGATTCATGGATTGAAATCCGAAGGACACTGAGACCCAAGAGGTCATGTAATTGGCACATTGATTTTGTGCTGAGTCATTGTCAAGAGAGATGAAAAGGGCTGTAATGTTGGTTAAGTTAGATGGCATAGGGGCCTGGTTGGAAAGGTAAATTAACTTTTACTAAGTGAGGATATCCATTTCTAAAGATCTTTATCCTCATTCCAGAATTTTTAATGCTGATTGCACTTACTTGAGTACCTGTAGTAGGTCAGGCTGTTGGTAAGCTTCTATAAGGCAGGAACTCAGACCTTCATTAGATATAGTGTGATGGAGGCCAGATCATTTAGTCTACGGAGGTTAACCATTTATAGCATCTCCTAAAAAGGCTGAGCTGTGAATTGCCTGTCTGGTAGAGCTCAAGGAAACCAGAGCAGCTCAGGATGCTTGGATTGCATTGCAAGTCCTTAAGGAGGGCTAGGCAGGCAACCCGACAGTCATGTATCAAATGATTTCAGCTTGGTCTGATCCAGAAAGAAGCAAACGCAGCTAGAAGTTTCTAGTGTGTTTTACCTGTGGCTTACTGTTCCTCCCTCTCTTCACAGCGTGTGCTATGAGCGGGTTCCACAGTACCCCACGGTGCTAACCTTCATCCTGTCTGCTTTGTGGCACGGTGTCTACCCTGGGTACTATTTTACCTTCTTAACTGGAGTCCTTGTCAGATTCGCAGCTAGAGCGGTAAGCTTCCTTTGGGTACAGGGTCTTCTCCTTAGTAATCTGATGCCTGTTTGTTTGTCATCTTTTAGGTCCTAGCAGGAATTGGGGGTGGGGTATGGTGGGAGCGATATTTTTAACACCATTCAAGTCTTTCCATCAGAGGAATACTTCAATGTATAAGAACTTGTGATCATTGCAAAAATGGCTAACCATTTTATTTTTGTAATATTTACAGAGAGTGTTTGTAAAACAAAAGGAATTTTAGGAGCAATGTTTAGTACCTTAAGAGATGAAAACACTTTTAATCATTAAAGTCTGTGAACATATACAATCTACTCATTACAGATGACAATGATTATTAATTGATGTAGGCTCCCTAAGACTTTAATTTGCTTGTGTTCTGCTTACTTTCTCATTTAATTATCTTGCACCTAGAAGTCATTCACAGAGCCTCTGAGCAGCCAATGAAATAGCAGCCCTAGTGCCAATTAACTAAATTTGTATAAAATTCTTTTTTTTTTTTTCCTTTTTGTCTTTTTTCATGACCGGCAACGGGTTCGCAACCCTCAGTGTCGTGCCCATACCGGACCGGGACCGG
>NW_007731588.1:153406-155236 GCF_000696425.1 Galeopterus variegatus
CTCGCTCAGCCAGTGAGCGGCCGGTCTGTACGTGGGATCTGAACCCTCGGCGGGAGCGCCAGCACGCTTCCCAAGCGGCGCACTATAGCAGTGCGCCACCGGGCCGGCCCAAAATTTGTATAAAATTCTTTGTGAATTTTATACATTTGATTCTCCAGGCTTTTTGAGAAGCCTTTAGTTTGTCCTAGATGATGCCTGCTATTTGCTTATTGTAGAGCAGGATAATAAAGGAATAAAAAATGTGGCTGTCCTCAAAGAAGGAGATGAAACATATATAGAAGTAAATGCAATTCAAAGTGCTTTCATTGTCAAATACAGAGTTTTGTATTTGATTTAATTTCAGTCTTTGATAGTGATTGTGGCCTTCCTAATTTCAGATGCCAAGAGCTTTTAATGACATATGTTGAACTGTATTTTGGATGTGAATTTAGAAGCCCCAGTGTAGCTATTCATTCGTTCTTTAGTTCATTTATTCTATGAACATTGCAGGAGCCCTGCTACGTACCAGTCAGTGTTCTAGGTGCTGGACTATGCAGTGACCAAGATGAAAGAGGGTGCCTCCCCCAAGGAATTCCTATTTTAGTTAGATGAAGGTGTGTTGTAATATATATGGGAACAAGGTAGATAATTGATTGCTATTTATGCTGATTAGCAAAATTTAAATGCATGTTGTACACAGAAAACAGAGAAGACATCTTCTTTTCTCTTACTCATATACCTACTCAGATTATAAAAGAAAACTAAAGAACAGGTGGCCAGAAATAAAGGTCAGAATTTTGTATGTTAATATATCCAGAATATTATTCCTTAAAATGTCTTCAGTTCTGTGGTCTTGACTGGCATAAAGGCTTTGATTTATGTAAAGCCTTTCTTTTAGATGGCCTGGAAACATGTTTCACAAATAAGTTAGGTAGGGATGGAGAGGAGACGGTTGGTAGGACAGTGTTTCCATTTTTTCTAGAGGGAGAATGAGCTCAATAGTCATGAAGTGTTCTAGGCTCCTGGAAGTTGCCTAATAAAATCTCATACCTGATGTCCAGCATTGCCTGATGGTTAGACCCTCTGTTCTCTATCCTGAGGTGCTCAGAGCTGAGCAAAGGAGTCCTTAACTGGCCAAGCAGCCTCTGGCACTGAGACCTTTCCTGCTTTGGAGCTGCCCTGCCTGTAAATCACCTTGTTTTCAGCTTTGCCTTGGAATATGGAAATTAGGTGTCTTTCTGGAGGCAAGTCTATTCACATGTTTCAAAAGACCTACGAATGAGTGTATCTTTTGACCCAGCACTTTCCATTTCTGAGAATCGTCNTCAAAAGACCTACGAATGAGTGTATCTTTTGACCCAGCACTTTCCATTTCTGAGAATCGTCTCTTTACCTAAGTCTCAGTCTCCCTATGGGTAAAATGGGAATAATGATACTTCCACAATAGGCTTGTTGGAAGAATCAACAGAGATGATCCATGGAAAGCATTAGCACAGGCTTAGCACACAGTAGCACTCAGTAAATGGTAGATGCTTTTATTAGTAGTAATAGTAATATTATTTGTACTACCATTACCCAAAGGAAATAGGAAGCAGTGCAGAGATTTATTTACAAGGTTATGCATCACAGAATTGTTTATAATAGCAAAACAGGGCAGGAAGACAAGCTAAGTTTTCCATAATTAATTTACGATTATATTGGAGATTAATATTTACGGACATGGAAAAAAGTTCATGGTATATTACTAAAAGAAAAAATAAAAAAAGGGCTAGAAAATATATTGGTGCTGTTCAGAATATAAATGTGGATACAAATGAATAGAAAAAGGTTTGGAAAGGGCCGACCCCGTGG
>NW_007731589.1:0-3979 GCF_000696425.1 Galeopterus variegatus
ATATCACAGCTCACAGCTCTCAGGATCGCGCCGTTTCCTGACACGGGCGCTCCATACCCGTCGCCATTTTTCTCCCTCTCGAGTTGAGTTTTATTTTTCTTCTCAAATTGCAGTCCTGTGACATTGAACAGTCCAAGACTGCCTCACAAAACTCCTGGCTGGGTTGGTGGCTCTGCATTAGTCACCAGGTGACCAAGACTCCTCACTATCAGGGATGCCTGATAGTAGAGGCTAGCCTCTCACTTCTCAGGTCCCTGAAGTGTCACAGGGAAGCCGGTCTCACTTTCTGGGATCTTAGGAAATACAACTCTTCTCCCTTACCTAAAACAATGGTCAACCAAACTTCTCATGCTCCACGAGACTCCCCACGGGATGTCTACTCTGTAACTTAAAGACCCTAGGTCTTGCACCTGATATCCACCCCGAGAGGCTTATCTTCTTGTGTAATACTGCATGGCCTCAATACAAATTGGCCAGAAAACAGCACTTTTGATTTCCAGATTCTCCGAGTTCTAGAGAATTTCCTCAATAGCAATGGAAAGTGGCCTGACTGCCCTACATTCAAGCCTTTGTCTATCTCTGCTCCTGCCCCTCTCTGTGCTGCTCCTGTAACTCCTACCAAATCCTTTTGCTCAATGAAAACTCATCCAAATCTGCTTCTTCTCCTTTTCAACTGCCCTCCTTGTCTCTCAATGTTGACCAGAAGGCTCCACTGCCTTTCTCTCTTCAATTTTGACCCCACAGATGCATCTGCACCACCCTCAACTACCCTGTCCCTGCCTGCCCCTAGCACTGCGCCTCTCCTTATGTCTCCAATCTCTACCCTGGCCTCCTTCTCCTGTACCCTCCCCTCCTTTAACCTGCTCTCATGGACTGCCACCTTCCCTTTCACCAAAAACCCTAAAATGTCCAGACAATTCTTGCCCCCTTCTCCTATTCTTCCCCTTTGAGAGGTAGTGGGAGCTGAAGGTATCATTAGGGTCTATGTTCCTTTTTCCTTCAATGATATGGATCAAATAGAGAAGCGATTAAGATCATATACCACAGATCCTACTCAATATATAAAGGAATTCCAGTATCTCTTTCAATCCTATGATCTCACTTGGCATAGCATTTATGTGACCCTCTCTTCCACTTTAACCCCAGAAGAGAAGGAGCAAGGCTGGACTGCTGCCCGAACCCATGCAGACACCATGCACACTCAGGATCACACCCAATATCCAGTGGGTCCAGCAGCCATCCCACAGACCAAACCAAATGGGGACTACCAGATGGGATCCCCAGATAGAAAAAGAAGGGGTCACATGCTCACATGTCTCCTAGAAGGGATGAAAATGGCTTCTTTAAAGGCAATCAATTATGACAAAATCAAGGAAGTTACTCAGGAACCAAAGAAAAACCCTGCTCTTTCTATGTCTTGACCTTGATTCTGAAACAGGGGGAGGAAAACTTTACATCAACACCCATTGCGTTTCCCAATTGGCTCCCAATAGCTCCAAAAAACTTCCCCAAATTAGAGGAGGGCCCCCAAACCCCTCAAAGGGATCTAATAAAACTGGCCTTCAAGGTTTAACAACAGAGAAGAGGAATCTAAAACCTCAAAACCAAAAAAGACCAAATCAAATACCAGTTACTGGCTGCTGCTATCTGGGGAAATAAGAAACTGCAAACACCTCAAGGCAAAGCTCACAGTAAGCCTCCCATTGCTCCCCCAGGTCACTGCTTCAAGTGCGCAGCAAACCAGGACACAGGGCAAGTGCCTGCCCAAGCCCAAGCCCGAGGCCCCCACCTGGACCTTGTCCACTGTGCAGTAAAACAGGACATCAAGAGGTGGACTGCAGTAAAAGTGTCCCTGGACCCACTCCAGCCACCTCTGTAAGACCTGTAGAGCCTAGTTTGGAAGTGCCCGACCTTTTGGGACTATCTGCTGAAAGCTGTGACTGACAGGGCCTGGGGCTTACAGTCCCTGCTGCCATGCCTATCATTGCTTCTGAACCCCAGGTAATAACGGTAGCAGGTGAACTCATTTCGTTTTTATTGGACATGGGCGCCACACACTTGGTGCTCTCAGAATATTCGGGCCAACTCTTTGGTTCCCCCATTTCTGTTGTAGGGGTGGGAGGAAGTCCATTCAAACCAATGGTCACTTCCCTCCTACCTTGCATTCTTTTTAAAGTACTTTTCATACACCAGTTTGTGGTCATTCCACATTGCCCTACTCCTATTTTGGGAAGGGACATCCTCACCAAGTTCCAGGCATCCATATACTTTACTCCAAACCCACCTGAACCTCTTCTACTCTTATGCCACCCAGACTTGCTTCTCCCCTCTAACCCCCATCCTCCTAATATAGTTAATCCCAAAGTCTGGGATACCACTACTCCTATCACTAAACACCACCCCTCACTCAAAATACAAGTTAAAGACCCTTCCACGTTCCCTCACCAAGCCCAATATCCAGTCAGTAAAGAGGGACTCCAGGGACTTAAGCCGGTTATTCAATGGCTACTCCAGGCTGGTTTATTAAAAAGAACCCACTCTCTACACAACACCCTCATCCTACCTATTAAATAAACCAGTGGCACATATTGCTTGATCCAAGACCTTAGACTAATAAACCAGGTGGTCATTCCCACCTACCTGGTGTTCTCTAACCTTTATACTATCCTCTCTCAAATCCCCCCAACCACTTATCATTTCTCCGAAATTGACCTCAAAGATGCTTTCTTTACCATTCCCCTGGACCCCTCATCTCAACTCCCATTCACTTTCACCTGGATGGACCCTGACACACAGACTTCCACCTAATTAACTTGGACCATTCTCCCCTGGGGATTCAGGAACAGCCCCCATTTTTTTCGGACAGGACCTCACCTCCGATCTCTCCTCTCTGGATCTCTCCCCGAGCACTGTCCTCCAATACATAGATGACCTTTTACTATGCAGCCCTTCAAAAGAAATATCAGAAAAACACACTGCCCAACTTCTAAACTTCTTGGCAGACAGAGACTACCATGTGTCCCCATTCAAAGTCCAGCTCTCTCAAACTCAAGTAACTTATGTGGAACTCATGCTCTCCCCCAGTCACAAGTTAATGACTGCAAACAGAAAATCCCTTATTCTGCAATAGCCTACCCCAGCCTCCAAGAGGGATATCCTGTCCTTCTTGTGACTAGCTGGCATTTTTAGGCTGTGGGTCCCCAATTTTGGGATCTTAGTTAAATCATTGTATGAAGCCACTCTTGGCTCCTTAGATGAGCCTCTTATTGCTCCCAAATCAATCCAAACTCCTTTCCTTTAACTCAAACAAGCCGGAACCCAGATACCTGAACTGGGACTCCCTAACCCCTCCCAGCCTTTCTACCTCTTCATCCACACAAGAGAAGGTTTCGCTTTGGGCATACTCACACAAAAATGGGGAGAGATATTTCAGCCCATAGCTTACTTATCAAAACAGCTGGGGTCAGTAATCCAGGGATGGCCAACTTGTTTAGAGGATCTGGGAGCAGCAACACTGCTAATTCCAGAAGCCCAGAAGCTCACCCTGGGACAGCCACTAACTCCCCTGTCCTCTCACAACCTAAAAGAACTGATCACACATAGAGCTCTTTCCTTTCTTTCCCTGTCTCGCATACAACAAATATGTGCTTCATTAGTTAGCAACCCTGCTATTACTTTCCGAAAATGTGCCTCCATCAATCCTGCTACTCTGCTCCCCATGCCAACCACACCCGAACCTACCCACTCCTGCACAGAAATGATAGACTCCCTACTCTCCCCTTTCTCACATATCAGTCAGTCAAAGCTACCAGATACTCCAGCCTGGTTTCCAGAAAGGCAGGATATGCCATTGTGACTCATGCCCAAGTCATTGAGGCAGACCCTCTGCCAGCCGTCACCACTTCCTAACAGGCAGAACTAATTGTTCTTTTTTTTTTTTTTTTTTTTTTTTTTCGTGACCGGCAACGGATTGCAACCC
>NW_007731589.1:4937-16605 GCF_000696425.1 Galeopterus variegatus
CCCCTTCCTAACAGGCAGAACTAATTGTTCTTTTTTTTTTTTCTTTTTGTCTTTTTTCGTGACCAGCAACGGATCGCAACCCTCAGTGTCGCGCCCGTACCGGACCGGGACCAGCAACGGGATCGCAACCCTTGGTGTTGCTCCCGCACCTCACTCAGCCAGTGAGCGGCCGGTCTGTATGTGGGATCCGAACCCTCGGCGGGAGCACCGCCGCACTTCCAGGCGGTGCACTGTAGCAGTGCGCCACCGGGCCGGCCCAGAACTAATTGTTCTAACAGGAGCTCTCACTCTAGTTAAAGACACCACCACTAACATTTACCCTGATTCTAAATATGCCTACAGTATCCTACACTCATACGCAGTTATCTGGCAAGGAAGGGGATGCCTAACTACCAAAGGAAGTGCTGTTAAACAGAAACCTCATCCACAAACTCCTACAGGCAGCCAAGCTTCCAAAGGCAGCCACCGTCAAACATTGCAGAGGACAGCAGTCCCCCACTGCTCCCATTGCTCAAGGAAACAGTTTTGCAGACACGGAGGGAAAACGTGCAGCCACCTCCCAACATAACAAGATCACGGCCATAACTTCCACATATTCTCCAACACACTGTCCATGAGAATGTTTATGTGATTGCCAAATGGGGGCTGAGACACAAGGAGACTGGGTCTACTTACATAGCAAAATAATCCTACCTCCCAACCAACAAACCCACATCTTACAAGATATCCACAATCACTTCCATGTGGGATTCAAACCTCTTCTGAAACTCATTCAAACCCAAGTGGATTGTCCCAACCTATTCTCACAACTGCAACAAATTACTACAGACTCCACTGTCTGTGCATCCACCTCCCCTCAGGGAGAAGCCTCACCACACCCTTTTCTACCCACCAAATCAGAGGACACCTCCTGGGACAGAAATGGCAATTAGACTTCACTCATACACCCACTGTCAAACAATTCTGCTATCTCCTCACCCTGGTGGATAAGTTTATGGGGTGGATAGAAGCCTTTCCCACAACCTCAGAGAAGGCCAAGAGGTGGCCAGAATACCCATAACAGAAATCGTTCCCCATTTTGGACACTCTACAACAATTCAATCAGACAATGGGCCTGCCTTTACTGCTAAGGTCACCCAAGAAATAATCTCCATAGTAGGAACCAAATGGAACTTCCACATCCCTTTTAGACCTCAATCCTTCGGCAAAGGGCTAATGGCTTATTAAAACAACATCTTACCAAACTATGTTTAGACTTTGAAAAACCAGGGACAGTCCTCTCACCCCCAGCTTTAATGAGATTACATGCCCTCCCCTGAAAACCAACAGATCTCAGTCCCTTTGAATTGATGTGTGGTTGGACTTTTGTAATTCAACAAGTGTCTATTCCTCCACGCAGAGACAACTCCTTGTTTCTCCAACCTATGGCCCACCATACACTCCCCCCAACACCTAGCGAGGGAACATGCCAACACCATGCTCCCATAGCCCGCCCAACGCTATGATCCCACCTCATTAAATATACAGCCAGGGGACTGGGTATGGGTCCATCAACCTTCTTCAGATTTAAAACCTAGATGGAAGGGACCCCATCAAGTAGTCTTAACCACACCCGCCACAGCCAAACTGCAGGGATTCTCACATTGGCTACACCATTCAAAATTTAAAAAGGCACCAGACCCAGAAGGGATGCCTCCTCCAAACCCATCTCTCCAAAATCTGTCACCTCCTTCTCATTCCAGAATAACCAACACTGGCCCCACCACTGTCTGGCTCTCTCAGATACCAGAGGAACAGGCTACTACAGATGAGGCACAGCACGACCGCCTCAATCCTCGGCCTCCTCTCACTCCTGGGCCTTCTGACTCTCTTCATACTCCTATTCTGGATACCCTCCTTTATATCCTACATCTCAACCTCTCGTGGTACCTTTTTCAACACTGCCCACCCCCCGAGTTAAACCTCCAAGGAGATTTCAGCAACCCCGGAGTGGCCAACTTCAATTTAGGTCAGTTACAGAAGTTTACTTTAATTACCTACATCCTCCTGTTGGCCAAATATACTCCGTAATGCTCGGGTCACACCTTCTACTCAATATATTGAGTAGAAATATCTTCACTGTTCAGTCCAGCCATCAAATCCATAGCTGGATCTCTTTCATAAACCTTACACAGCAATTCCTAAACCAGTCACATTCTCCCCTGTCTTTCTACTCAAACTCAACAAACTTCAGCCTTCCCGGCTAACCTAACTATCTGGATAAGATCTTCCATGAGCTACACCTACAAATTTCTGCTGAGTCCTTCCCTGAACCCTTAGAATTTTTTCTCAGTCCTAAAACTCAATCTCCTGATCCCACACACTCACCCCTTGTCTGTGGCCAGGAGACTAGAAACATACTTATGACTAATAGCATCCCAGATAATACAATATCTTAAACCCAAGTGGATTGAATTATGTCCCCTCAAAACTCACTGAAGCTTTAATTGTGTCCCCCAAGTTTTATGTATTAGAAACTTAGCCCCCACTGTGACTGTTAAGAGGGTGGGAGATCCTATTATGGTAATTGAAAGGTGGAGCCTTGAAAAGGTGGTTGGATTGTAGGACCACGCAGTAGTAAATGGGTTAAAAATGGTGGTCAGGAGTGTGATTCTGAAGGCTTAAAAAAGAAGAGGAGAGTCTGTCTATCTCTGCTGTGCTCTCTCTGCTTCCACCATCTTGCAACGTGAGACCACTGGGTCACTGTCACCACCACCAGATGGGCTTAGGACTTCCCAGCTTCAGAAACAAACAAAATAAATTTTCTTTTCTTTATAAACCACCCAGTTCCACGTATTTTGTTATAGCCACACAAAACAGACTAATACAACCTATCTGGGGCCCCATATCTACTCATATGTACCTTGTTTCTCAAGCACCCCTTTGCATTCACCGATTATTTTTGGACCAAACCTATAGAACCTTTGTTGAACAGCTCCCCACCGAACAATGTCAACCAAAGCCTCAAATTCCTTACCACAAAATTCTCCACCCAAGTTTGGAGGAACAATTTCTGCTTCTCAGGCTCCCCATCCATCTCCTGGAATAAACCTGCTCCTACCATTACCCCCAAAACAACAACCCCAACCCCTTTATGCCAGTGAAGGTCACCACGTGCCCAGCTGGAAGGACTGCCTCGGTGAAAATGCTTCGACAAGTCTTCCTGTCTTGCTTCTCTCTCTCAACGCATCTTCCCAACTACAACTCCTCACAGACAGCACCCACTTCTTCCTCTCACTTGGAAACCAGCATTTGTCTCTCTCCCACCAACATTCCCTACCAGCCCCTAACTTGTGCCACCCTCTCCAGAGCCTACTCAGTGTGGGACCTGGAGGACACCAAGCAAACCCCATGGCTAGCCACTGTCACCTATGGCTTCTGTCTTACTACCTGGGTGTCTTCTTCCTCTGTGGCCCCTCATCCTGCCTCTGTCTTCCCTCTAACTGGCCTGGCAGCTGTACCTTAGTGTTCCAGATCCCCACTGTTACCTGACTGCCAAACAGTCACACTGTTCAGGTTCCCCTTCATGCCACAGTTCCCTCCTCGGTGGCCCATCATAAGTGGGCTGCTCCACTCCTCATTCCCACACTGGCTACCCCAGGAATTTCCACTGCTCTAGGGACAGGAATAGCTGGTGTTACCACTGCCACAACCTATTTCCAACAACAGTCAAAAGTCCTCCCTCACACTCTAGATGGAATGGCCTCCACCCTTACCACCATTCAAAATCAAATAGATTCACTGGCAGGAATGGTTCTTCAACACAGACGGGCCCTGGACATCCTAACTGCTGAAAAAGGAGGTACCTGTCTCTTCCTAGGGGAAGAAAGTTGTTTTCATATTAACCAGTCTGGAATAGTCTGAGATGCAGCAGAAAAACTACGTGACAAGTCATCTCAAATTCAACAAACAACAGACATGTCCTGGTCATGATGGCCCCAGGGGCCTCCTTTCTAACCCGTTTTCTAACTCCTCTTGTGCTTCCAGTTCTAGGCTTAACAATTGGACCTTTTTTATTTCAAATGCCCTTCGCTTTCATCCGATGAACCACAGAGTCCAGTGCTGCCCAACAGGTCAAAGTGGTCCTCGCGCTTCAAGCTGTTTGATACCAATGATGACCACTGGGCCCCCCAAACACCCCGTAACTTTCATCATCCCTAATCAGCTTGAAGCAGATACAGAAGCAAAGATCTTCACCCCGACCCCCTTCTCCCTTCATTTATATATGTATATGTATGTATAAAGGGAAGAATACTAGGCTCGCAGTCAGTTAGCATAAGCACAGCCATGTTGCCTGCCCCCTCACCCTGACCCCCACCTCCTCCCTTTCCCTCAAAGCCCGTGTGCTCTGATAGGTACATCTGGTACAAAACAGGATCTTGTAAAAAATAGAAAAACCATGAAGCTGTTAGTGCTCAGAACAGCTGCCCAACCTCCTCTCAGAACTTAGGCTCTTCCCTCAACCCCTTCCTCCCCAAATCCAAACGCTATAAAGCCTCTGCTAGTCTGTATGGGGGTGGAAAACTGGTCTTTCAGCTTCCCCTCCAGATTCACTGGAAATAAACTACCTCATGTGATAAGGTTTGGTTAGGAGTCCTTTCGTCTGTCTGTCTCGCTGACCTAGCACCAGCCATTCAGGCCTAAGCCCGGAAGCCATCATCACCTCCTGCATTCCCTCTCACTTCATGTTCATCTGCAAGCCCTGTTGGCTTCACCTCCAAATCCTCATATATGCTGAATCCGTCCTCTCCTCTCCAGCCGCACAGGCACAGCCCTAGCCCAAGCCACCGTCATCTCCTGCCGGGGCAGCGCCGCAGCCTCCTAACGGGCCTCCCTGCTTTCAGCCTTGCCCTTCTGTGGTTCCTTCTCCACACGGTAGCCATAGTGATCCTTAAAGAAAATAAAGAGGGTTGACTCTGTCTTCCCATCATAAGGCCGGCACAGTCTGAACTCTGCCCACCCGTCCCCTCATCCCCTCCCATGCCTTCCACCTGTTCAGCACGCTCCCCGCACAGCGGCCTTCCTGTATTCTTGGACACGCCCAAAGCCAGTGCACCCGCTGGTCCCTGTGCCGGGAACAGCACTTCTCAGCGTTGGAGCCTTAGCTCCACTTTCCCCTCCTCCGATGGCCTTCCCGGACCCCCATCACTCTCCACCCCGCGGCCTTCCTGTATTCTTGGACACGCCCAAAGCCAGTGCACCCGCTGGTCCCTGTGCCGGGAGCAGCACTTCTCAGTGTTGGAGCCTTAGCTCCACTTTCCCCTCCTCCGATGGCCTTCCCGGACCCCCGTCACTCTCCACCCCATCATTCTTTTTTGTTATCGTTACAACACTCACCACTACCTAACATCATCTTAAACTATTTGTTTCCTATTTGTTTGTCACCAGCATGTAAACTCCATGACTGCAGGGAACTTGTCTGCTCACTCCCCACATATTGCCGATACCTAGAACACTTCCTGACATGTCATAGGTGCTCAGTACATTTGTTGAAAACTAAATAAGTAACATGAAGTGATGCATGTGAAGCTCTAGCACAGCGCTTATCATGTATGAGAAGACTTTGTGCACATGCCCACCTTCGAAGCTAGACTCTGAGATCCTAAATAGTCAGGGTGTGATTTCGCACATTGCAGATACTCGGGAAACATTTCCTGGTGAGATGGCTCGGGTAGGGACTGTGTGACTTCACACCACCTTCCTGGTGGAGCTTTCCAGAGACCCACTAGAACTATTTGCATAGCCACTGCCCTTTTAAGTCTGTGCATGTTAATTTAAATGAAAAAGATAGTCTTCATAGAAAATGATCCTCACCCTCTTTTGTGAATTAAGAGAAGAATGGGGTTTTTCCAAATAGTTTCAACTTATGGAATAAAGATTCCTAAAAATGGGTCTAAGTTGAACATTATCTCAGTAATTTTAGGACACACGCCTTCCAGCATGTACCCCGTCTTCACCGATGAAAGTTACACGGTCATTTTTCACTTTCTAGGCTGACTCCTCCTGCCTCTTCCCCACCCAGTCACCAAATCCAGTCTGGTTCCTGCTCTGGACGTCTCCCCGCTCACCCCTCTCAGCTTTGCGTCACCATCTTCCCAGGGCCATCGCCATATCCTCTTCATTTCCCTGACAGTCTTGCTGCTGTATTCACCCATAACTGTCACAGTGAGTGGTGAAGGCATCTCTCTTCTTGGCATACACTTCTCCCCAGACCCTCTCCTTGCAGGAGAGGCACACCTCCTTAAAGATCCTTAAAACGTGTGACACACTGCCTTAAAGATCCTGTTGCCTTTCCAGACTCTCTTCTTCTACCCGCACCTTGCACTTCACCCACTGGCAGTACAGCTCCTGGTCTCCTGGGCCCAGGCCTGTGCACCTGGGGCCGCGCCTGTGCACATCTTTGCAGGGAGCACGCCTCTCCTTCCTTCAAACCTCACCCAGAAGTACTCAGGACCTCCACTGGCACGTGGTGCGGGTCCCACACACCACTCTGCACACTCTTCTTGTGCCTGTTGTTCTATTGTGACCAGAGCCCTTTCAGGCCCAAGGCACAGAATCACCCACTGTCCCGTCTGTGGCAGAGTATATTTTCTTAAATGGCTGTGACAATATCTCTCATGCTATGTGCTACTCTTACAATGTGGCTTTGACATTCTTCCCACTGAAGGGTGGGGTCTATGTCACTTCCTTTTGAATGCAGGTGGGCTTGTGACACTTTGACCAACAGAATACAGTGGAAGCGATGCCTGGTGATTTCTGAGGCTGGGTCCTACAAGGCCACACAGCTTCTGCCTCCTCTTTCTTCAGGTACAGCCAGCACACTGTGAGGAAACCCAGGCCACGTGGGGAGAGCTCATGTAGATGTCATCAGCCCCCGCTGAGTTCTCAGCTGCCAGCTATACTAACTGCCAGACATACACAAGTGAGGAGGCCTTTGTGATGGCACCAGCCCTAGCCACTCTCCAACTGCACCCAAGTGACAGCCCCCTAGACAACCACCTAGGAGAACCAGTTAACTCCTAGAACTGCGAGAGGTAATAAGAAAATGACTGTGGTTGTTTCAAACCACTACATTTTGGGGTGATTTACCACATAGTAATGATTTGCCACATCAAAAACAGGAACAGCATTTGTGCATGACTGTAACTTGACTGCTTGCCAGTTTGAGCTCCTTGAGAACAGGTTTGGTTCTGCTTCAGATGGCACAGTCCCTGGCTTCCACGGGCAACTTCCAGAGCTTTGGTAGGGGAGTCGAGTGATTCCCCATCCTGAGCAGAGGTCATGGGCTTTCCCCAGCGTTCCTTCACATTACTGGAACCTCCTTCTCATATCTTCCCTCCTTGCCCCCCCCCTTTAAAATGATGACCACCCCTCCCACTCCCTCATCCCCTGACCTGGCCTGAAGGAGGACCTCAGGACATGACAAATTCCCCAGGCTAAAGAGTTTACCATGTGCTTTCCTTGCTGTCAAGAAAGAATCTAGAGTCTTAAGAAACACCAAGTGCCCAAGAAGTCAGGAGAGGAGGCACTTTGACCCTTGGCACTCAGTCTTTCAACACTTAATGACTTGGATAATTTGAGGCAATCCTAAAGGTTGCCGTGACGTGTCAGTCTGCTGAAGCTGCCAGCTGAGTCACAGGGGAGTCCAGTGTGGGGAGTGTCACTGGGCTAGGGACAAAGCCAGCTTGCTGCCTAGACTGGCAACTCAACAGAGTTTCTCCTTCCCTACTGAACCAATGGCCAGGCCCACAGAGAAAGCCAGCTCCTGCTGGGGGTTAAAGAAAGTGACAATTCATTGGCAGGGAATGGCATTGTACTTAGTTGTATGGATTTACACATCCAGGGATTTGAAAAGATCACACACACTTCCCAAATGCCAAGGGTCTCGGTGCTGAAAGGGCAATGAAGGCAAGCTTCACTGACTTCTCAGTGTCGGGAAGCACCGCTGCCTTGAGGCCTGGGGTGGAGAAAATCATACTGGGCTGCTTTTAGCAGGTTAGATTGAGCAGCCCCACCTCCCCTGCTTCTGGCTGAGCCTCTTGAGACCTGTCTTCAATCAGTGCCAGTTCCTGCATCTCCTCAACATCCCCATGTCCCCATGGGTAGGTGAGAGGGCTCAGTAGTGGGAAGGTGACCCTGGCTGATGCATTTCTCCACAGGGCATTCTGGTCTTGATTTGGGGCAAGTTCCTGGGGCCTGGAGAGACGTGGGCTATCTGCAGCTGGGTAAACCAGGCACCAAGCGCCTCTACATTCTGGGTTTAGCTAGTATTGCCACCTATGCTATTANCATAGGAAGTCTGTTTTTAGAGAGGACTTCTTGGAGAGAGCTGACAGTGCACCCTGCATCCCCCCAGCTACCAGAGGGCCAGGAGGGTGGTGGGAATGCTGGCCTCCCACCTTAAGCCTAGAGAGATGGGTTTTAGGGGCCCACACTGCAGAGCCATAAACTAACCTGAACTGGATTTTAAACCTAAAGTCACCACAAGACTTTTTATTACTTAAGCATAAGCAGCAAAAGACACAAAGTTGCTTTCTAAATATATTCCATGAGTCTGGCTTGTTCAACATACCGCTAAAACCTTGAAACTTTCAAACAGCCCTGTTCAATTTCTTTCAATTGTTCAAAACAACAACTACATCCAACATTACCTACAGACAGGCAAGGCAGGTGCTCTTATCCCTAGTTAGTGCATGAGTTAACTTTGGTTCTGAAAAGTTAAAAAAGTGGTTCAAGGTCACAGAGTAAGCCCTGAGCTCTAGCCCCAGCTATGTTGACACCTATGGTTTGGTTTCCTCATCTGCATGATCATGGTTCAGAATTACAGTTCTGAGCTATGCTCCAATCTATTTACCCATGCATAGAATCAGAATGCCATGTCCATTGACCACTCATGGTTCTAACATCACAGGTGCAACAGGGTTGAGTGTGGGTCTCTGGTAGGAGGATTTTTGCCTCTTCCTTTCTTCCCCCAAGTATATACAGGTAAAATTGTGATAGCCAGGAGGACAAAAGAAAGCTATTCAGTGTTGGAAACATGTCTAAAGTACATGAAGGAAGCTCCAAGCTCTATAAATTGCAAAACACATCATGGCTCTTGTTCATTGACAAGGTGGAAATGTTCATGAAGCTAGTAGTTAATTGCACAGCAAAACCCATGATTTCCATTCTTAGAGAGACTTCCCACCATGATATCCAAATTATTGAACCTCTGACCCCACCGGTAGCCATTTTTCTCAGGCTGCATGTGGGGGAAGTTCCAGCGAGATAACTCCGCCTGTGGAGGACTTTATGGTTGGAAAGGTGACCAGGAGGCTGCGGTAGGAATGAAATAGGACAGGCAGCCAAAGCTCCTTGCACAGTGCCTGGAGCACGGGAGGAGCCAGCAACTGTGAGCTCCTCTCTGTGGACCCACTCACTCTGGTTTCATGTACAGCCTGTAGGCTGGACGGGGCTACGTGTTTTCTGCCAGTCCCGCAAGAAACCCACCCTGTAGGCAACTCAGGACATCCACTGACTAGAGCCCTTGGCCTGGAGCTCAGTTCAGAAGTCAGATAAGCAATGGTTGTTTGAGAGGTATGATAAACGCCTCTTCTAGCCTCTGTGGGCCTGATTTTCCCTAGGCTAAAAGATTGGTTAGCCCCTTCTTTTCAGCTTCCCCGTTACAAGACTGGCAAAAGAGCAATGCAGGGGTCATTTGTCGGTAATATCAGGTCCAACTGGTTATCAAAGCGATGGTGATCACAGTCAGAAGAGTGATCGTGTTATCCCCTCAAGTTTGGTTTTATTCTGTGTGTGCATGCGCATGTGTATGTGGTTACCCTCCATTCAGTGTTTCACTGGGCAGTGTACTAAGGACATTCTAATCATTATCTCATTTATTGTTATTCCCAATTTGCAGGTGAGGAAACTGAGCCTCAGAGAATTTGTTTAACTTGCCTGATTTCACACAGCTGTGCGTGAGAGGAGCGAAGATTTGCACATAGGTCTGTTGAGCTCCATGGTGGCACTGTCTAGAGGGGCAGACCACAGTGCAACCAACATCCCCTTCCTACCCCATCCCCACCTGCCCCTTACCTAGGGCCTTCATGTAGCCTTCAAAGTTGTCATTACTCTCCATCTCCCAGATTCCATTCTGGTTCCTTGTCATGGTGGCAGACTCTGGTTTAGGGCAGGTGTGGGGTGGACGTCAAGGAGCAGGCTTCAGGGAGAATGTGTTGGAGTGAGCTATTTTATAGCCTAGTGGACCAGGTTTATAGCTCTGAAGATAACAGATTCAAAGGTCATAAGTGTAACTCAAAGAACTTTCCTTTCCATTATAAATTTCAGGAGGATTATGGGCTTCCCAGGCACAAAGTCCTGGTGACCTGCACCATACACAGGACCCTGGAGCAGCTCATCTTTGGCAGGCTGGTAGTGTGGCTCAGGCTAAGTCCAAAGGTCTCAAAACCAGGGAAGCTGATGGCGTCCTTGGTGAAAGTTCTGGAACCCAAAAGCTGAAGAGTCTTGAGTTCTGATGTCCACGGACAGGAGAGAAGAGTGTATCCCAGCTGCAGCAGATCAAGAGCGAGCTTCACCTCTTTCCTCTGTCTTTTGTTCTCTTTGTAACCCCAGCAGATTGGATGGTTCCCACCCACATTGAGGGTGGGTCTTTCCCACCCAGGCCACTCAGACTCTCATACTAATCTCTGCTGGAAACACCTCATGGACACACCTAAAAAGATAGCTTTACTAGGTTTCTCAGCATTCCTTCATCTAACCAAGTGGACACCTAGAATTAACCTTCACAGGGAGTCAAGAATAAGTACGATTTGTAACAATGTATATTCTAGTAATATTGATTTGATCAACATATGTCACTGTTGAACCCCCAAAATATGTATAACCAATTATGATTCAATAAAAATTAAAAAAAACCAAGTCCCCAGCTTACTATAATTAACAACCCCTTTCTTGTCATCAACCCCCTCCTCTACCAGACCAGCTTTTCTTTACATTCTTGCAAGTTACACGATGCCAGCATCCAGATTGCAGATGGCCTATCATGGGACTTTTCTTCATAGTCGTGTGAGCTAATTCCCCTAATAAATCCCTCTCATATAATTATAACACATCCTATTGATTCTGTCTCTCTGGAGAACCCGACTAATTGTGGTCCTTCTGGATTTCTGACTGGTTTGAGACCTGTTACCCCTTTCTTTTAGCCTATTTCTCCCTTTTGGAATGGGAATATGTACCCTATGTTTGTCCTACCATTGTATCTTGGAAGCAGATAACTTGTTTTTAATTCACAAATGGAACTTTGAACTTTGGACCGTTGAGTTAAAACGAGTTAAGACTTTGGGGAGGAAATGAATGCATTTGCATGTGAAAAGGATGTGAATTTGGGGGGGGCCAGGGACAGAATGTACTGGATTGAATCATGTCCCCCCAAACTCCTTGAAGTTTGAATTGTGTCCCGCAAGTTTTATGTATTAGAAACTTAACTTGTGTCCCCCAAGTTTTATGTATTAGAAACTTTTATGTATCAGAAACTGTGACTGTTAAGAGGGTGGGAGATCCTATTAAGGTAATTGAAAGGTGGAGCCTTGAAGAGGTGATTGGATTGTAGGACCATGCCATAGTGAAT
>NW_007731589.1:17509-18654 GCF_000696425.1 Galeopterus variegatus
CGCAAGTTTTATGTATTAGAAACTTAACTTGTGTCCCCCAAGTTTTATGTATTAGAAACTTTTATGTATCAGAAACTGTGACTGTTAAGAGGGTGGGAGATCCTATTAAGGTAATTGAAAGGTGGAGCCTTGAAGAGGTGATTGGATTGTAGGACCATGCCATAGTGAATGGATTAAAGATGGTGGTCAGGAGCGTGGTTCCGAGGGCTTTAAAAGAAGAGGAGAGTCTGTCTCCATGTCTATCTTTCTGCTCTCTCTGCTTCCACCATCTCGCAATGTGAGAGCCCTGGGTCACGGTCACCACTACCAGATGGACTTTGGACTTCCCAGCCTCAAAAACTGTAAGCAATAAATTTCATTTTCTTTATAAATCACCCAGTTCAGTGTACTTTGTGATAAGCAAAAAAAATGGACTAATACGGGAGTTCTGGTCAAGATGGTGGAGTAGTTGGTTCCTAGTGTCGCTCTCACCCATAGAGTGACCAATTTGCAGCTATTGAGGAGCAGAGACAGAGGACTGGAGACCTGCACTGGAGCAGATGGGAGCCACCCACTGTGGGACCCCAGTTCACGTTGCTCCCCATTCTGTAGAGAGACTTTAGAGCTTCTGGGCACACATGCCCCAAGCCTGCCGCAGGGTGGGAATTCTGGCCCAGGCTGGTCCTCCTGCTGGGAGAGACCTAACAGCCTCGGGGCTTGCACACCCTGAGCCAGCCAAGCCAGAGAAAGCAGGTGGGGTGGGACTTCTGTCCCAGGCTGGTCCCTGCCTCTGAGAGTGACTTAAGAGGTTCTGAGCCCCCACACCCCAAGCCAGCTGAGCCAGAGAAGGCAGGCAGGGTGGGAAGGGTGAGAGTGACTTAAGAGGCTCTGAGCCCCCACAGCCCAAGCCAGCTGAGCCAGAGAAGGCAGGCAGGATGGGCCAGGCTATTTTCTGCTGTCCAGAAGTGTCAGTCCCTTCAGGATCTAAGCCAGACATCAGGGTGAAATGAGTGGACTGTGATATCCTCAGCCACAATAACAAAACACCAAAGGAAAGATACCAGAAATATGAAAAATCAAGAAAGTACACCACACAAAAGGAAATTAATAACTCTCAAGCACTAGATCCTATAGAACAGGAAGTCTTTGAAATGACAGACAAGGAA
>NW_007731589.1:20066-20642 GCF_000696425.1 Galeopterus variegatus
AGGACAAAAATTTCCAGCCAAGAATACTTTACCCAGCAAGGCTGTCCTTCCAAAATGAAGGATAAATAGTATATTTCTCAGAAAAACAAAAACTGCGGGAGTTCACTACCACACGGCCACACCTACAAGAAATTCTCAAGGAAGTACTGGGTTTGATACCACAAAAACAACCATCACTGCTATGAATATGCAAGAAAGAACGATACCTATGAGCAAAACAAAAATGCTAACAAAAGAGAAAAACAAAGTTTATCATCCCAAGAAATCAAAAAATACAGAATACAAACAGAAAATTAGAAAGAAAGGAACAAAAGATACTTAAGACATCTAAACAAAAATCAGTAAATTGCTAGGAGTGAATCAACACCTTTCAATAATAACTCTAAATGTAAAGGGTTTAATTCCCCACTCAAAAGACATAGACTGACTGACTGGATTAAAAAGATGGACCCAACAATATGATGTCTTCTAGAGACTCACTTGACCTGTACAGACACATATAGACTAAGAGTGAGAGGATGGAAAAAGATATATCATACAAATAGAAATGAAAAATGAGCTGGAGTAGCTATTCTT
>NW_007731589.1:22577-29468 GCF_000696425.1 Galeopterus variegatus
AGGATAGACCACATGTTAGGTCACAAAACAAGTCTTAACAAATTCAAAAAAATTGGAATTATTCCATGTATTTTTTCTGATTGCAATGGATTAAAATTAGAAATCAATAATAAATGAAACTCTGAAAACTATAAAAACACATGGAAATTAAACAACATTCTACTTAATGACCTGTGGGTCCAAGAAGAAATTAAACAGGAAATCAAAAAATTTCCTGAAACTAATGAAAATAACGACACTTCATACCAAAACCTGCGGGATACTGCAAAAGCAGTATTAAGGGGGAAATTTATCACATTCAATGCTTACTTCAGAAGAATGGAAACATTAAAATGCTTACTCCAGAAGAATGGAAAAATGGCAAATAAATAACCTAACACTTTACCTTAAAAATCTAGAAAAACAAGAACAATCCAAACCTGCCATTAGTAGACAGAAAGAAATAATTAAGACCAGAGCAGAACTAAATGAAATAGAAACATGAAAAACAATAAAGGAGATCAATGAAACAAAAAAATGTTTTTTTGAAAAGATAAATAAAATTGACAAGCCATTCACAAGGCTAATTAAAAAAAGAGAGAGAAGACATAAATAAGAAAAATTAGAAATGAGAAAGGTGATATTACAACTGATACCTCCAAAATACAAGGAATCATTAGAGACTACTATAAACAACTATACGACAACAAATTTGAAAATCTGGAGGAAATGGATAAATTTCTGGATGCATACAAATTACCAAAACTGAGCCAAGAAGATATAGAATATCTGAACAGACAAATAACAATAAAAGAGATTGAAGCTGTTATCAGAAGGCTCCCAACAAAGAAAAGCCCAGGACCAGACAGGTTCAATGCAGAGTTCTACCAAATCTTCAAAGAGGAACTGATACCAAATCTCTACAAACTGTTCCAAAAGATTGAAACAGAGGCCATTCTCCCAAACTCATTCTATGAGGCAAACATCACCCTGATACCAAAACCAGACAAAGGTGCATCAAAAATAGAAAACTACAGGCCAAAATCCTTGATGACTATAGATGCAAAAATCCTCAATAAAATACTAGCTAGCAGAACACAGCAATGCATACACAAAATTATATACCATGAGCAAGTGGGATTCATCCCAGGGATGCAAGGTTGGTTCAATGTATGCAAATCAATAAATGTGATATACCACGTTAATAAAAGCAAAGAGAAAAACCACATGATCATCTCTATTGACACTGAGAAAGCATTTGGCAGAATTCAGCATACATTCATGATAAAGACTCTCTACAAGTTAGGCATAGACGGAAAGTACCTCAACATAATTAAAGCCATATATGACAAACCCACTGCCAAAATCATTCTGAATGGGGAAAAGCTTTCAGCTTCTCCCTTAAAAACAGGAATGAGACACGGATGCCCACTCTCACCACTCCTATTCAACATAGTGTTGGAAGTACTAGCCAGAGCAATCAGAGAAGAGAAGGAAATAAAGGCCATCCAGATTAGAAAGGATGAAGTCAAGCTGTCCCTGTTTGCAGATGATATGATCCTATATATTGAACAGCCTAAAACTTCTATAAAAAAACTCCTAGAGTTGATAAATGATATCAGCAAAGTTGCAGGATACAAAATCAACACACAAAATCAGTAGCATTTCTATACTCTAACAGTGAACATGCAGAAAAAGAAATCAAGAAAGCTAGCCCATTTACAATAGCCACCAAAACAATAAAATACTTAGGAATAAAGCTGACCAAGGATGTGAAAAATCTCTATGAAGAGAAGTACAAACCACTGTTGAGAGAAAGTAAAGAGGACACAAGCAGATGGAAAGATATCCCATGGTCTTGGATTGAAGGAATTAACATTGTGAAAATGTTCATATTACCCAAAGTGATCTACAGATTCAGTGCAATCCCCATCAAAATTCCAATGACATATTTCTCTGAGATGGAAAAATCTATCCAGACATTTATATGAAATAACAAAAGACCACACATAGCCAAAGCAATCTTGAGCAAAAAAAAAATAAATAAATAAAAGCTGGAAGCATAACACTACCTGACTTTAAACTATATTACAAAGCTATAATAACCAAAACAGTATGGAGCTGGCATAAAAATAGACACATGGATCAATGGAATAGAATAGAGACCACAGAAATCAATCCATATGCCTACAGCCATCTGATCTTTGACAAACACAGCAAATATGCATACAGAGGAAGAGACTGCCTTTTCAACAAGTGGTGCTGGGAAAACTGGATACTCATATGTAGGAGAATGAAACTAGACCCATACCTTTCACCATATACCAAAATCAACTCAAAATGGATTAAAGAATTAAATATACATCCCAAAACAATAAAACTCCTAAAAGAAAACATAGGGGAAACATTCCAGGAAGTAAAAGAAAACATAAAAATGGATTAAAGAATTAAATATACATCCCAAAACAATAAAACTCCTAAAAGAAAACATAGGGGAAACATTCCAGGAAGTAGGAGTGGGTACAGAATTCTTAAATAGGACCCAAAAAGCACAGGCAATTAAAGGTGAAATAAACAAATGGAGTTATACCAAACTAAAAAGCTTCTGCACAGCAAAAGAAACAATCAATAGAGTAAAAAAACAACCAACAGAGTGGTAGAAAATATTTGCAAAATATACATCTGACAAAGGATTAATATCCAGAATATACAAGGAACTCAGACAACTTTACAGCAAAAACCCAAATAACCCAGTTAAAAAATGGGCAAAGGACGTGAATAGGCATTTCTCAAAGGAAGATATATGAATGGCCAACAGAAACATGAAAAAATGCTCAACCTCATTCAGCATTCGGGAAATCAAAACCACACTGAGATACCATCTCTCTCCAGTTAGGATAGCTAACATCCAAAAGACTGAGAATGATAAGTGCTGGAGAGGTTGCAGAGAAAAAGAAACTCTCATACACTGTTGGTGGGGCTGAAAAATGGTGCAGCCTTTATGGAAAATGGTATGGAGGTTCCTCATACAATTACAGATAGATCTACCATATGACCCAGCTATTCCACTGCTGGGAATATACCCAGAGGAATGGAAATCCATTCCTGAATGGAAATCCATGCTGAAGGGATACCTGTACTCCAGTGTTTACTGCAGCTCTGTTTACAATAGCCAAGATCTGGAACCAGCCTAAATGTCCATCATCTGATGAGTGGATAAGGAAACTGTGGTATATCTACACAATGGAATACTACTCTGCTATAAAAAAGTATGAAATACTGCCATTTGCAACAGTATGGATGGACTTAGAGAAAATTATACTAAGTGAAACAAGTCAGGCACAGAAAGAGAAATACCACATGTTCTCACTTGTTTGTGGGAGCTATAAATAAATAAATAAACACACAAACAAATAAAAGTTGGGGGGGAAGAAGACAGAATAACCACAAAAATTCCTTGAACTATTTAAGTCAAGTGAACAGATACAATGTGGGGGGGGGGGGGTTGAGAGGAATGCGTAAAGGAGCATGGAAATCAAGTACAATGTATTTTGAGAAGTAAAATTTAAAAAATTAAAAAACCAAACCCCCCAAAATGGACTAATACATGCCTCTTGTCCAATCTCTCTCCATCCCCCTCTGCCTCCCACTTCCCACCTCTAATTACCCTAGATTTCTTCTCTCCCTCTGAAAGAGTAATGGTTACTCTGCTGATTTGTTGCGTAGATAATTGTCCAATGCTGAGAGGTGTGTTCGGGTTCCCCAATATTATTGTAGAGAAGATGCTTCTTCTGTCACTCTGGAATGGGCTTTGTGGAGAGAGACATCCTCTTCTTCTCTTTGGTCTCTGCTGGTGATTCCTCGTGTCAATGCACCCCAGTGGCTGGCAGATCATCTGCATGGTGGTTGTTTTATCTAGCTTCTTTCGTGGCAGCCATGGTTATTGTGGTGGCTGTGGTTGGCCACCCACATGGAGGTGATGTTTTCGGCATGCTTTTTGGTGCTGGCGGTGTGCCTGGTTGTGGGCGGCGGGGGCTTGGGTTTTAATGGGTATGGAGGGAGGAGGCAGTGGCCTTTCTCCACTTCTGCTCCCAGAAGGCAGGGCAGGAGAGCAGGAAGGTCACAAACCCTTATCCCTATCAGGCCCCAGGGACTGAATTGCTCTGGTCCAGGAAGGGGCCCTTTGCAATCTTCTAGTCCTGCCCACCCACCCCATCCTCCCTTACCAACAATCAGGAATAGGTAGTGCACTGTCAGGGGTCAATCCAGACCACCTGTTCCCTAGGGGGCTGCCCTGCCTTTCCTCCAAGGATCCTTGGAATGCCCTTGGCCATCCCACCCATTCTATTCCCCGGCCCTTCCTTCCACCACACTGAAGGAATGTCTGACATTTTCCAGATTAGGCAAAATCTGTTTATTTACTGTCTCTCCATATCTTCAGTGTCTAGAAGTGGTAGATAAAGAATATACACATGTTTGTGGAACGAAGACTGCTTGTCTTGAGTGTGAGTTGGAGGGTGGGGGTGGTTTCTGCAGCAGAAAGCCCTGCTTTTCTGCATTCCCTGGGGACAGAAGGGTAGAAGGACTTTGACTACCAGTGATGCTGTGAACTACTAGCAATCCTTCTTTTCAAGACTTCAAATTAAATGAAAACATTGGTGAATTGATCAATAAGATATTGGTCCATGTACTCCCCCACTATTTATCAAATGCTGTTTGATGCTTTGAAATCAATGAAGATGTGCCTGGTCAAAAACTTTTATTATATAGTGTTTTGCTTCCAATAATCATTTTTACCTGTGATTAGAATAACAATTGTGACCTTTTGTTGAGTGTACCTAGAGCACTTATCCTGGCTTATTTAACTCTCTCAGTAACCCTCCAAAGTAGGGATGTCACTGAAATTCCTACTTTAAGGATGACAAATGTGAAGTTCAGAGAGGTTAGGTGCCTTCTGGAAAGTCACACAACTAGTGAGAGGGTAGTGGATTTGAACCCAGAAACTTGCCCACCTGGTCTATTAGGTCTTGTTTTCTCATGGAGAAAAATAATATTTGTCTCTTAAGGCAGTCTTGAGGATTAAATTAGATGTTTAAAAAGAGTTTATTGCAATAGTTCTCAGATAATGTTTAAAAAGAGTTTATTGCAATAGTTCTTCCACTTCGGTCCTGTCAGAATCACCCAGTGAACCTGGTAAAGACACAAAGCCCAGGCCCTGTGCTACCTCAGGGTCGGTGTGCCTTATTAGCTCCCCAGGTGATTCTGATACCCACCCAAGTGTGAGAATCACTGACTCAGCACATTCTCTACACTAAACCATGGGGGAGCTAGCACGCAATGAGGCTCAGGTGTGAAGAGAGAGCAGAGGGTGGCCTAAGATATAGGCCAGAGAAAGTGTCTGTCTTGTATAGGCCCCTCAGTGCCCCACATTTGGCAGATGTTGTTCCCTGGACTTGGAAGAGCCAGGTCTCAGGAACAGGTATTAGTAATACTCGTTGCCACGGCTGCCCTCATGCCCACAGCAGCCTCAAGGCAGCCACTGGGGAGCATGTTCCTGAGTTTGGGCCAATGCTGGGCTGCTGGCGAGGAGTACCTGGTTATATTGCCCTTGACTGGGCAGGTTGCCCAGCCCAGCCATGGACGTGAGACACACTGAATGTTTTCCAGCCTGACACCCCCACGAGGCCTTTGGAGCCAGGCGAGCCTGTCCCTATTGCTAATAGAGGTGGGATTCTGAGTAAATCCTCAGTGCTAGTCAGGCTGGGGTATAAGCCATCAGATGTATCCTCACCTGGAGGAAGGAAGCCTGGGAGTTCCCTCGGCCACCAAGTAGTGCTGGGCCTCATCTTAGTTTTTCATGTAAATTGTGCCCCTTCTTCACTTCTGTTCCCAGAAGGCAGAACAGGAAAGCAGAGAGGTCACAAACCCTTATCTCTACCAGGACCCGGGGATCAAACTGCTCTGGTCCAGGAAGGAGCTTTTTGCAATCCCTTAGTCCTGCCCACCTTCCCCTTGACCCTCTTACCGACAATCAGGAGTGGGTAGTGAGCTGGCAGGGGTCAGTCAATGAAGACTACCTCTTCCCAACACAGCTGTCCCTGCCTCTCCTCCAAGGATCCTTGGAATGTCCTTGGAATCCCACCCCGTGTAAACTACTATTCCCTGACCTTTGCCTCCTCCAGACCTAAGGAATGTTTGACATTTTCATTTGATATGTGATGGAGATCTTTCGTAATCAACACATAGGATCTACTTTAGTCTTGTCTATTTGTTTATCTATTCATATTTTAATGCATTTTTAAACAGTAACATGTTCATGTGGTTCGAAATTCAAGCAACAGGAAAAGATATACAACGAAAAATCTGGTTTATCTATGATCATTTCCTACAACTGCTACTGATAAACAGGAAATCAAATGTATTAATTTCTTGTGTTTATTTCCAGAGTTTCTTTTTGTACATAATAATCATATATTAATATATGATTATATTATATTATATATATATTTAATTATATATATATTTATAATTATATAAATATATATAATATATAAATATAAATATATATAAAATTATAATAAATCATATATATAATAATCAATAATATATCAATTATAACGATATATTCTTTTTGCCTTTTTATCCAAAATGTAGAATACAACAAACTTGGATCCACATTTTTCTTTTTTCTTAACATATCTTGGCAAACTTTCCATTTGAATAGAGGCAGCTTCCTTATGCTCTTTGACTGCTGCATAGTATCCTTCTGCTCACAAGGAACATAATTTGGCCAGTTCTGAGACATAGGTCATTTGGGTTGTTTTCTATTACTTATAATTACTTATAATTACCAACAGCTCTGATCTATCTCGTACATGTGTTTTTGTGCACATTACAGAAAATGTCAAAGTG
>NW_007731589.1:29560-30167 GCF_000696425.1 Galeopterus variegatus
TAAATCTGAAAAGATTAGTATTATAAACTACGAAATAGGTTTAAATTTTTGCAAAGTTCATTCAATCTTGATGGGCTTGCTTTCTTGACTAACTGATAATATCTTCACCTACAGTGTGAGTGGTTATTCTTTCTAGGGTGCCCAACCTTCCTGATCTGCCTGGGATTGAGGGGTTTCCTGGATGTGGAACTTTCAGTGCTAAAACCAGGATAGTCCTGGAGAAACCGGGATAGTTGATTGCTCTATTTCCTTTCTGGGTGGTATCTGCCTAGAAAGCAAAGATTCTGTGACTTACCTGAATCGTTTTACATTTTGTATGTTGGCTTTATGCTCTGAGTTATGAAAAAGAGGAAGAAGACGGACAAAAAGAGGAAAGAGGTTGAGGAGGGGAAAAGAAGAGGAAGGAGGGGGAGGAGGAAATAGAGAAGGAAACAGATTCCTCACTTATGAAAGTGCTAAGGCACTTTACAGTTGTGTTAATCTCTATGTTTATTTTTAAATGTTTTATTGTTGCTTTGATTCAATGGGCAACCAAGTGGTGTTTCTCAGGTACCCATGATCCTATCTTAATCAAGTGTCCAAATCTTCTCTGACAACTTTTATGACT
>NW_007731589.1:31167-45128 GCF_000696425.1 Galeopterus variegatus
CTTTAGACATTTTCTATTGACCTCTGTCAATGGATGGTGAAGATTTATCACTCTTACACCAGCTCTTCCTTCCTCTCCCACATATACATTTACACCCTCTATTGGCTCTCTACTGTCTTTGAGATTTTTGGTTATGCCAATATTCAGTGTTCATATTATTATTACTGTTGTTATTTTGGTGGCTGGCTGGTACAGGGATCCAACCCTGGACATTGGTGTTAGCAGTACCATGCTTTAACCAACTGAGCTAACTGGCCAGCCCCCCAGTGTTTATATTATTTTGACTATTTAAAAATGTTTGTAGTTGAGTTGAATAATTTTCTGATTAAATTTCCATTCCAGTCAACTCTTTGTTTCTCCTGAAGTTAACAATGGCAAAGGTTTTTGTTTATTTGTTTTATTATTTTTTATTATTTTTATTTTTTATTTTTTTGTCCTTTTTGAGACCGGCCGCACCGCGCTCAACCAGTGAGCGCTGTGAGCGCACCGGCCATCCCCATATAGGATCCGAACCCGTGGCGGGAGCGCTGCTGAGCTCCCAGCGCCGCACTCTCCCGAGTGCGCCACGGGCTCAGCCCTGTTTATTTGTTTTAAATTATCCATTTTTGTAGGTCCAAAATAGTTGAATATTTTCAATTTCATGTTTCAACCTAATATACATTTTTCATTAATTCTTTCCAAACTCTTGAACATATTATAAAATCACTCTCACTAGAATCAAGCACATCAAGTAATACATTTTTCCTTGAAGATAACATCCTGAAGCCCTTCATTCTCTTACTGTAGTCCTCTTATTTAGGTTGCATCTCAACCCAAGGGGACTGTGCTGTGCCTGATGTCCTTGAACCCAGAAGCCCACTGGAATAATTTCCTAGACAGTAAACCTGTAGTTTTTGATGGAGTTAGGTAGGTACAGTCGATTTTCTGGATGAAATGGAGATAAAAATCTGGGATCCTAACCGTTCCTCTTATAAATACTCTATCCTTCTGCTTTCAGTCTTCTCCCCTGCCTCTGGGGCATTGAGACTCTCAGGGATTTTGTGGGTAAATTGGATTGTTTCTCATTGTCATAACCTTTTGTGACACTTGAGTTTCTATTTTCTTTTTCCGCTAAGTCTATTACCACTCATCCAAACACTTTTCCAATTTTTTCTATCACTCGTTGGCTGTTGTGTTCTCTTTAACTTTCTTTGCTTTTGTGAACTTATACCATCCTTATTCTTTTGTGAAAACTTATGAAAATTTTTGAAATGAGTAAAAAAATATTAGTGGATATTCTGTCTAGCCCACCCACTTAGAATATTTCTGCCTTTGGCTCTCTTTGACTAGGTTATTTTCCAACTTTGTAGATATAGAAATTAACTTGTAGATTGAATGTAATGCAAATGTTTCCAGTCTATAGCTATGCAAATCTTTCCTGACCATGACAACGGAAATAGGTTTTACCCAATAGGAAATAAAAATTTCTGTAAGTCAAATCTGCATTTGAATCAGTTTTAGCACCTTAATGGTTCCATCATTAGTTCATGATTTAATTTACAATCTTTGCCAAGTGTTCATTTTATGTTTATATAAGAGTTATGATTTTTTAAAATCATATTTTAACAATTTTGCAGTTTCTAATGAGATGCACAAGAGACTCACCTGACTGAGCCAGGTAAACTATGTGCCCAGAGAAATATAATTCATGAGCAGCTAACTTTGGAAACTCTGTATTCTCTGGACTTTTTTCCCTTCTGAATTAATTTTGCATTTTGTTTATGTTTTTGATTCATTTACAGCCGGTAAGTTATACTTCATTAGCGATAGCAATGAATTTGGCTTTATGGTCTGACCTTTTGATGTTCTCTGTAGGTACATGATAGATATCTATTCTCTACTGGGTGAGAAAATCTGATTTGATAATCTTTTTAATTTGTTTTCTGTTTGCCTATAAGTTTGTCTATTTTGAATGCAAGTCAATTAAAAATTTCATGCCACCTGGGAAGGAGAACATCTCTTTGATATCCTGAATGGTGAGTTTTTGTAATTGTTATTGTTTTTAAAATTTCTGTGTCTCTTTTGTCACTTGACCTGTGGCTAAAATTGTAGAATTGAAACCATAAGCTCTTTAATTGTCTGTAATTTGGAGAGAGTATTACCTCTCAATGTGTGTGTATATTTTCCTATTTCTGGAGGGGATAAATAAATTAAATTACAAAGTTTTTTAAATTAAAGGAGCTTGAATTCTAATTGGTTTATAGAATAAATAAGTGCCTATATAAAATCCCCCAAACATAATTAAACTTCTAATACTTTAATGTGCTATAAAAATGTGCTAAAAATTGTTCTTCCTGAAGCTAACTCAGAAACCTTATAAGAACCCAAAATCGCATAAGTAAAGTAAATGTCTGGCAAACAAGATTAGTTTACTAATGTGGGTTTAATAAAACAGCTTTGTCTTCTCAGATTTATCATTATTAAGTATAATACAAGCAGATGGTTTATTCTACTTGACTATGTTTTTCCTAAACATTTTTTTTATGAATCAAACAAGTTAACATTACTGCTATATGATGTTTAAGATTATGAAAAATGTGAACTTATGTTTACATAAATTAAATCATTAATCTGACAACCTTTTTATTTCCACAGTAGTTACATTTTGTAGTATGTCAGCTTGAAGGTAATTTCCAAAATCTCCAGGTAACTTAAAACCTTAAACTGAAACTAAATTAAATTAATTAATATGTAGTTAGCGGACATTTAGGTACTTTCTGAGTAGGATAGAACACTGACACATTGATTGCTAAGCATAATTTTACTTATTTTTATATGCTATAAGAGAGCTATAGCAATGGGTCATATTAATGAATATGCTCATTTTTGCCACACAGGGATGCATATGACTGTAAAAAATTGTATTATGAGCTTTGTTATTCTACTAAAATGCTTCAGTATGAGAGAATGTTCTTAATTATCCGCTCTCTAGTTTTCACTGTGAAATTGAAGTTAATTACTCCAGTTAAAACGTATAAGGAATAGGAGTGGTTTCAATTGCACGAGGAACAATAGTAACAGAATATGCTTTTGCTTTTCCTTAAGCAGCAGTCTGGGATTTTTGTTTTTCAGACCACTTCACACTTATCGAGGACCTCAAAGAGCTTTGGTTTATGTGATTACAATTATTTATGTTTACTATACTAAAAAGGAAAACTGAGAAATATTTAAAATAGTCATTTATTTATTTGAAGATGGCAATGATGATTGGATACTGCAGTGGATTGAATTATGTCCCCCCAAAACTCACTGAAGCTTGAATGATGTCCCCTAAGTTTTATGTATTGGAAACTTGGCCTCACTGTGACTGTTAAGAGGGTGGGAAATCCTATTATGGTAATTGAAAGGTGGAACCTTGAAGAGGTGATTGGATTGTAGGACCCTGCAGTACTGAATGGATTAAAAATGGTGATGAGGGTGTGGTTCTGAGGGCTTTAAAAGAAGAGAGAAGAGAGTCTGTCTCTCTCTCTGCTCTCTCTGCTTCCACCATCTAGAAGGGTGAGACCCCTGGGGGTCACTGTTGCCACCACCAGATGGACTTTGGACTTCCCAGGCTCAGAAACAGTAAGCAATAAATTTCATTTTTCTTTATAAATTACCCAGTTCCAAGTATTTTGTTATAAGCAACAGAAACGGACTAATACAGATTCTATGCCATCGTAAATAACATCTTGATATTTTTATGAAATTAGTTTGGAACTTGTAGACCCCGTGAAATCAGTGTTAAAATAAAAATGTCACCAGAAAATGAAAGAGCATAGTAAAAGACAAAACTTGGAAAGTGAATTTTACTTGCCTAGTTTATAGTACTAAATCTGAAAAGATTAGTATTATAAACTACGAAATAGGTTTAAATTTTTGCAAAGTTCATCCAATCTTGATGGGCTTGCTTTCTTGACTAACTGACACTATCTTCACCTACAGTGTGAGTGGTTATTCTTTCTAGGGTGCCCAACCTTCCTGATCTGCCTGGGATTGAGGGATTTCCTGGATGTGGAACTTTCAGTGCTAAAACCAGATAGTCCTGGAGAAACCGGGATAGTTGATTGCTCTGTTTCCTTTCTGGGTGGTATCTGCCTAGAAAGCAAAGATTCTGTGACTTACCTGAATCGTTTTACATTTTGTATGTTGGCTTTATGCTCTGAGTTATGAAAAAGAGGAAGAAGACGGACAAAAAGAGGAAAGAGGTTGAGGAGGGGAAAAGAAGAGGAAGGAGGGGGAGGAGGAAATAGAGAAGGAAACAGATTCCTCACTTATGAAAGTGCTAAGGCACTTTACAGTTGTGTTAATCTCTATGTTTATTTTTAAATGTTTTATTGTTGCTTTGATTCAATGGGCAACCAAGTGGTGTTTCTCAGGTACCCATGATCCTATCTTAATCAAGTGTCCAAATCTTCTCTGACAACTTTTATGACTTTTGCCTTCCAAAAATCAGGTCTGAAATATAGAAGAAAATAAGATAAAACTTGCAGGACATCTTTTACACCTAAAACTGTCTTTGAGATTTCCTAGAGAGTTCCTGGAAAAATCACAAAGTTTTGTTCTTTTACATTATAGAAAAAAATGCTAGAAATAATGAGGTTTAGTGGGTTGCATGGAAGAGTTGTCAAGTCAGAGGAGATACTTGGTCTTCCCGAGGTTAAATTTGTATATACACAATGTTAATTATTTAAATATTTCAGAAACTTTATGCCTTATGCAAAGTCCCTGGAGATTTGTCAATGCCTTGCTTTCAGTATATGTTTTAATTTTAAGGAAAACACCGAACAAATGTCTTATAAAATAGTTCTGTTGAATTTTCCTGTATTTATATGAGTCTTGGTAGCGTTTTGCCTAATGATATTGAGCAACAATTTATTTCAATTATTGTTTAAAATATTGGTTGGTCACAGCCTTTATTCTTTTTTTATAAAAGCTTGAATCAAGTCATTTTTAGGCCAGTGGTTCTCAGTGCATGTCAGGCCTACTCATGATGTTTGATAAAAATAGGAATATCTAAGCCCTACTCCAGACTTACTGAATCTCTTTCCTTGATATTCTTTGTATATGATATATGTGCTATATCTAAGGATTATTATGTTATATTTTGTTACGGAATTTTTTCTATAGAAATATATTCGTCACATTTTATAAAGAGGATATGGCATTCAATGATCTCTTAGACAGTAGTCTTAATCATTACCCTAAGAAACACTATTTTTTTTTTTTTTTTTAAAAGATGACTGGTAAGGGGATCTTAACCCTTGGATTGGTGTTGTCAGCACCACGCTCACCAAAGTGAGCAACCAGCCATCCCTATATGGGATCCGAACCCGCGGCCTTGGTGTTATCAGCACCGCACTCTCCCGAGTGAGCCACGGGCCGGCCCCAGAAACACTATTTTTAAATTAACATATTTTTCTTTACTTAGACTGTCTTCTCTAGTTTGGGTATAAATACTGCAATGGTTTGTAAAATGAATTCAGAAGCTTTTTTTTCTTTTTCTCTCTCTTCTAAATTGTTTTTACATAAGCGGTATAAGGATTGGAAGTGAAGATATAAAACTCATTATTTGAGGTTATATAATCATTCATCTAGGAAAAATCAGAGTCAACACCCAATCTGTTAGAATTGATAAGAGAGTTCAGAAAGTTTGCCAGATATAAGAGCAACCTACAAAAATCAACGGCATTGCCCTTTGCCAGCCATAGCTCACTGGACAATATAATCAAAAAAAGAAGAAATTGTTCACAAGGGCAAGAAATCTACAGAGACTAGGAATTAACAGAAGCAAAAGCACACAAAATCTCTATGGAGAAATTTTAAAACCTCTATTAAAGGACATAGAAGATGATTGAATAAAAGGGAAGATATTTCATGCTCTTGGATTGGGTAATTTAACATTGTAGAGGTTTCTATTCCCTACAAATTCATCTATAAATTCAATGTACTCCCAAATAAAATTCCAGGTGGGTTTTTTTTTTTTTTGCAATTGATGTAATTACTCTACAATTTATATGGAGGAATAAAGGTCCATGAATAGCTAAGTCTTTAATAAGGAATAGTGAAGAATGGGGATTTGTCTTACCAGATACTAAGATATACTACAAAAGCAAAGTAATAAATACACAGTAATATTAACACAAGTTCAGAAAAATAGACCAATGGAGCAGAGTAGGGAGCTCAGAGACGGACCCCTGTGTATATGGGAAGTTACTGTACAACAGAAATGGCACCACAAACCAGCGGGAAAGAGACAGAGGGTGAGCAAACTGGTTCCCTATATAGAGAAAATAAAACCAGGTACCTCCCCCAAACCCCATACAAGTGTGCGCTCTCTAGGTGAATTAAAGACCTAAATGTGAATGGTAAAGCTATAAAATTTCAGAAGAAAATATAGGAGGCTATTTTTGGACCTGAGAAGGAGGAAAGACTTCTTAAACAAAACTTCAGAAGCACAAACAATAAGGCAGAAATAATTATTACACGTATTACATATAAATGAAGAATTTCTGTTCAACGAAGGATACCACTGACAAGGCTAATGAGAAGAATAACAGAATATGACAGAATAGGGAAGGCTTTTGCAATCTCTAAAACCAAGTGAATAATATCCAGAACGTACACAGAATTTCTGCAAACCAATGAGAAAAAGATAGCAATACTAATTTTAAAAATGGGCAAAGGACACATACTAGCACTAGGAGTAGCACAGAAGAGAAAACTCAAAATTCTAACACACATACAAAATGGTGTGCAAACACATTAGGATTCAGAGAAGTGTAAATTAAATATTATTAAGATATCATGTTAAAGCCATTAAACCAGCCAAATGTATAAAACTGGATAATGCCAAGTGTGGTGGGAATATAGTGGAGATAGGGATATGGTAGCTTGAGGAAGTGTAGACGGTTCAGCCATCCTTGAGCATGTATGGCTCAAGGATACACATTAAGCCTATCCGTTCCCTATATCTTTCCATTCCTGTTCCCAAGTACATATCCCAAGGCAGTTCTCACATATATCCATGAGGGAATTGTGTAGGGACATTGTAGAAAACCTGTGTACCCATTGCTGGGGAGATGGAGAGGTAAACTGTGGTGGTTGTACACCATAAACTATTATGAAGCAATTAAAAGCAATAATTAAATGTATACAGAGCAACATAAATGGACCAAAAAAATGAAAGGAGCGAACAACAGTAACAAGTAGAAAACAGTGACATATATAACAGAATTCATTTACATAAACTAGAAATGTACCACAAAACAATGCACATCTTGTAAGAATATGTTAACACTGACCTGTTAGAATGGTCCCTTTTTGGAGGGGCAGGGAATCAGAGTACAAAGATAAAAAGGAATAAAGTTATTCAAACCAAAAAAAAAAAAAAAAAAAAAAAAGGAAAATTTGAAAGAAAAAAGTGCAATGCAGTGGTATTATTTGTTCCTTGAAGATTTGATGAAAATTTGCCTATAAAACCATCTGGGCCTGGGGCTTTTGTGAGAAAGCGCTGTTCTTTGACAATTTTCTCAATTTCATCCATGGTAATTGGTCTGTTTAGAATTTCTGTCTATTCTGAGGTCATATTTTACTTGAAAATCTCTATTTCTTGAAGAAATAGTCATACTTCTATTTTCTCTGTGTCAGTGACTATTTCTCCGTTCTAATGTTAGTTTTTCGTACTTATCATTTTGCACGTTTCCTTTGTTTGGTTGCCTCGTGGTTTTCCCATTTTATTTTTAAAGACCTAACTCTTGAATTTCTTCTGTTTTTCCACTTTCAATGTCATTAATTTCTGCTTTCCGATTTAGCAATTTCTTCCTCCTATTATTCTTATGCTTATTTTGCTATTCTTTTTCTAACTTTTAAATTCTTAATTATTTTCATACTTGGCTGAGTAAAATTAAGTGTTTAAGGTTACAAATATTTCCTCTGAGCCCTGTTTAAACCATATCCCTTAGGATTTTATATGTAACATTATTTTAAAAACTTTTCATTTTGAAATAATTATAGACTCATAAGGAGTTGCAAAAATAGTATGGAGAGGTCCCATGTGCCCGCCACTTAGTATCCCCAGTGATGACATCTTATATGACTATAGAGCATTCTCAAAACCAGGAAATTGATTGGCACTATTAAGACAATAAAGTAGACTACAAATCTTACTCAGATTTCACCAAATTTTTGCATGCCCTCACTCTTTGTATGTCTTTGTGTATAATTTTATTATATTTAATCACATGTATAGATTTTTATAATCACCATCGTAATCACGACTGTACCCACAGAGGAACTCTCTCATGTCATACCATTCATGTCACATCTTTATAGTCATATTGTCCCACCCCTTCCCTAACCCCTGGCAACCACTGGTGTGTTCTCCATCTCTATAATTTTGTCATTTACATAATGTCATATAAATGAAATTATATAGTGAAATTATATAACTTTTGATATTGGCTTTCTTTCACTTTGGGTAATGCCCTAAGATCCATCCAATTGTTGTCAGTATCAATAATTTGTTCCTTCCTATTACTGAGTAATATTCCATTGTATGGATGTGCCACAGTTTGTTGTTGAAGGACATTTGGATTGTTTTTAGTTTTTGGCTATTACAAATAAAGTGGCTGTGAAAATTCATGCATAGGTTTTAGTGTGAACATAAAGTTTCATTTCTGTGGGAAAAATACCCAGGAATGTGATTGCTGGATTTTATGGTAAGAGTATATTTTATTTTTAAAATAAACTGATAAAATCATTTCTAGAGTGGCCCTACCATTTTATATTTCTGTCGGCAATGTATGAGTGATCCAGTATCTCTGCATCCTTGCCAGCATTTAGTATTATCAAATTAAAAAAAAATTTAGGCATTCTAACAAGTTTTTGGTGGTGCTGTGGATTGATTGAATTGTGTCCCCCAAAGTTCATATATTAGAAGCTTAATTACCACTGTAACTGTTGAGGGTGGGAAATCCTATTATGGTAATTGAAAGGTGGGGCCTTGAAGATGTGATTAGATTGTAGGACCGTGCAGTAGTGACTGGATTAATTATGGTGGTCAGGAGTGTGGTTCTGAAGGTATTTAAAAGGAAAGCATGTGAGAATCTCTCTCTCTTTTGCCATTTTCTGCCATGTGAGACCCCTGCATTGCTGTAAAGCCACCACCAAGAAGACCCTCACCAGATGTGTTCCCTGGACTTTGGACTTCTTGGCCTCTGAAACTGTAAGCAATAAATTTCTTTTTCTTTATAAATCACCCAGTTCCATGTATTTTGTTATAAGCAACAGAAACAGGCTAATACAGGTGGTATGTCATTATGGTTTTAATTTGCATTTACCTAATGTCTAATGAACATCTTTTAATATGCTTATTTGCTATCCTTATATCTTTACTGGTGATGTGTCCATTCAAGTCTTTTGCTGATTTTCTAATTGGATTTTCCTAAGAATAAACTCAGTTTCTCCTGCTGTATTCTCACAATATGCTTCTGACACCAGATGTGTGGGAGTTTTCTCCCGCACATTAAGTAAGCAATCAGTTCTGCAGGAGACACCAGATCCAATTTAATTCTGACACTGTCTACCTGGAGATAGAGTCAGATCCTACAGGTTGAGGGCTCAGTCACACAAGACTCCCCCCTACTTCAGATACCAATACAAGTCCCAGGTTGTTATGCCTGTTCTTCTGATCAACAAGCTATAAATTGGAGTTCCCACAACCCCCTCATTGGGTTCAATTAATTTGCTAGAGCAGTTCGCAGAACTCAGGAGAACACATGCTTACACTTACTGGTTTATTATAGAGGACATTACAAAGGATACCAATGAAGAATACCAGAGGAAGAGATGGATAGGGCAAGGTATGTGGGATGGGGCATGGAGCTTCCATGCCCTCTCCAGGAGATTCCAAGGATTTTAGTCTTTCAGTTATTGATGCCAGGAAATGGGACCAAATATATATTTTGCGGTATCACAGATTGTTTTCTTACTGTTCAGTTTAGAGAGTTCCTTATTTATTTGGATTTGAGTTCTTTGTTGGATATGCAATCTGCAAATATTTTCTCCCATGAACAAAGGTACTTCAAAAAATTTCATGGAAAAATAAAATTGAGACAGTATGAATCTTTCCATGAACTTTTTGAAGTACCCTCATAGTTTTAAAGTTATCATCAATTTCTAACCATTTTTTCCATTTAAGTTTTGATTTACAGTGATCCAAAAGTTTTGGAAGGGAGTTAAGGGGCCACATAAAGAATGGAATTTATTAACGACACGTCAGTCAGGAGAGGCTGGTTAACCAAGGCTGATGGAAAGGCTGGTGCATAGGTAGGGCTTTTAGCTGAGTCTTGAAAAACAAGTGGGGCTTAGGGGAAAAAGTCTGTGGTTGATGACAGCAACCTTGAGGGTTGTTCATTAATGGCTCTAAAATGGTGGCAGTCCCAAGGTGCAAAATAGCAAAGATTTTCTTAAGACACCCCCAGGCATTATCTCATTACTCAAGGTTAGGTGATGCAATGCCCACCTCATCTGAGGGACAGCACCCTCTCAGAGAGGCCTGTGCTGTGGGACAAAGGTCTGCACCTTTTGCTGTGTGGCAGAAGATTTCTTAACGCATTCTGGAGGTTTTCATAGAAGGCCATAAATAAAAGCATGGTCAAGGTTAGGCTGATAACTGCAGTGTATGAAGTTCAGGCTATTAATTAACCTAACGTGCACAGTCCAGTACCCAGTAACTCTGAGAACACAAGATGAAGTGAGCGGGGAGAGGAGAATGCATGAGACCAGGTCCTACCTGGCTGGAGAAAGTCTGCTGGAGGCCCTGTGGTAATGAATGGGCCAACAAGAAAGAGCTCCTGGCACGTGCAACCTGACTTGGCCCTTCTCTGCCAAGATCACGGCAGCACCAAGCCAATCAAAATTGAGTGGAAATAGTAAAGAGTCAGTCAAGGAAGGCTTATTGGAGGCTAAGTTCGTAAGAATTTGCTAGAAAGAGAAAGAACCAGGCATTTTTTTCAGGAGAAAATGGGAAAAAAAATAATGTAATACAGAAACCATCACTTTCACTTCAGGAGACAAGCCTGGCTCAAACAGAAAGGGTGTGTCCAGGATCCTGGGAAGGGAGTTAATGGGGCCTTAAGCACCAAAGTGAGGTGGGCAGACACTACGTGACAGAAATGGAAGTGGCATGTGCGCACAGGCAGCTCCCCGCATTATCTCCCCACCACTTGTCACGGTGTCTGAGATGTCAAGGAGGGTCTAAGACCACTTCTTTGGATTAAGGCATTACCCCTTCAGGTTCTTATTTTAGAAGCAAAATGTCTGAAGACGTTTCTTCCCTCTTGTGATCCCCCCACACAGTGCACCAGTGCTTCACCTAGGGCTGCATGTCTGTGCTAGAAATTTCCCCCTTCTTACCTTTCCAAATGTCTACCTTTCAGGCACAGAGAGATACCACATGTCCTCACTCACAAGAGGGAGCTAAACAAACAAATAAAAACAAATATCTACCCTTCTTGCAGGGGGTCTTTCTGGATTCCTGCATGCCACACTGCTCTGTATGTGCTGGTGAGCTCCTGGAGCACTGGACATCTCGGGTACTCATTTGGCCCTTAGCCCTGGTGTAACATTTCCTGTGTGGATGGATCAGCTATGGCCATGGCACAGAGCAAGTGATCAATGCACATTTATGGAGGAACAAAAGACACCAGGGGACCATCTCAATTCCCTAAGGCCATGTTGAAATTATCTGATATTGTCTCATCTATTTTTGTTGTTTGTTTTGTTTAGTTTTTGTGTTTCGGTTTTGGTTTACAACAACAGAAATTTATTCTCTTAGATCAAGAGGTCAGAAGTCAAAACTTCAAGCGTTGGCAGCGTTGGTCCCTTCTGGAGGTTCTGAGGGAGACTCTGATCAGATCCTTTTTCCTAGCTTTGGTGGTTGCCAGCAGTTCTTGGCGTTCTTTGTCTTGCAGATACATCACTCTAGGTTTTGCCTCCATATTAAATCCCCTTCTTCTGTGTGTGTCTCTTTTGTTTCTCTCTCTCTCTCTCTCTTTTTTTCGTGCAGCTTGCCAGTATGGGGATCTGAACCCTTGACCTTGGTGTTGTAACACCACACTAACCAACTGAGCCAACTGGCCAGCCCTTCTTTCTGTCCCTCATAAGGATAGTATCATTGAATTTAGTGCCCACCCTAACCCAGTGTGATCTCATCTCAATCCCTACCTTAAACACATCTCCATTGGGTTTTAAGTAAATAAATTAATGAGAGCTACCACCTTATTCTGTCCTCTAATTCTTGGCCTCTCTAGGATTTGAAAGAACAACTTGAGGTTTTCTAGCTTTTCCTGTAAATTAATAAGAGAGCTACCACCTTATTCTATCCTCTAATTCTTGGCCTCTCTAGGATTTGAAAGAACAACTTGAGGTTTTCTAGCTTTTCCTTCCACCTCTGCTACAGTGTCCCCCTTTTCTAGCTCCTTGGCATCCACACTGTGAAATGCGACTTCATAAAAAGGGCACAGTCTTTGGCATCATAAGGACCCAGGTGCCAATCCCAGTGCTGCCCCTTGTCCCGAATATAAAGCCACATGAAATGGAAAGGAAGCCTTGTTGCCGGCTGGTATGTCATACACATGGGGTCCAGTGGGCTGGACACAGAAGTCCCTCATGCCACAGAGGCCACCCTGATTGCATGTCTGGGAATTCCTGTATTTTCTATTGCCATGTAACAAGTTACCCCAAAACTTAGTAGCTTAAAACAGCACAAACATTTATTATCTCCCTGTTCTAAGGGTCAAGAACTCAAGAGTAGACTGGAGAGTTTACTTCTGAAGGTGGCTCAGAGCCTGTTGGTGAGAGGCCTCAGTTGCCTTCCACATGAGCTCTCCTCAGGGGGCTCAGGTGTCCTCATGCCCTGGTGCGGGCTTCCCTCAGATCAGGGGGTCCAAGAGAGACAGCCAGGAGAAAGCCATATCCTCTTATGACCTAGCCTTAGAAGTCACACATCGTCCCTTCTGCCACAAGTCCATGTTCAAAGGGCGGGGAATTAGTCTCCCCCTTTTGAAGTAAGGTGTGTCAAAAAATTTGCCAAAATATTTTAAAACCACCACAGCTTCCTTCTCCAGTAAGTCTTCGTTCGTTTTCTCCACTGTCTTTATCTGCCTGCTCTTATCACTACTGTGCCCCCCCATCCCCAGTCCAGGATCTAGGCCAGAGTGGGGTACGTGCGTGTGGTAATGGGGTGGTGAGTACTGGGTTAGATCCTACAGGTCTTAGGCAGAACTGGAGGAGCTTTAAGTCCTTCCAATTTTAAATCTTAAGTGACTACAAGAAAACTCTTTCTCTGGTTAATATTGAGACTACCTTTTGTTGTATAACCTCAGTGGTCACCAAAATCTTTTCTGATTCTGTATTCCAGATAACCCCTCTGTTTTAGTCCAGTTCCGTTGCTTATAATAAAAATTAGTCCAGTTCTGTTGCTTACAACAAAATACATGGAACTGGGTGATTTATAAAGAAAATGAAATCTATTGCTTACAGTTTCAGAGGCTGGAAGTCCAAAGTCCAGGAACACATCTGGTGAGGGTCTTGGTGGTGGCTTTACAGCAATGCAAGGGTCTCACATGACAGAAAATGGCAGAGCAGAAAGAGAGACTCTCGCATGCTTTCCTTTTAAATACCATGCCCGTGACCACCATTATTAATCATTCACTACTGCGTGGTCCTACAACCTAATCACCTCTTCAGGGCCCCACCTTTCCATTTCCACAATAGGATTTCCCACCCTCTTAACAGTCACAGTGGGGATTAAGCTTCAATGAGGTTGGGGGGGGGCACCCAATCTACAGCAACCTCCCAATAAAAGGTGAGCGAGAAAAGAAAGAGTTTGGGGGAAAGAATGCCCTATTTTGATACATATAAGTGCATAATATTAAGCA